>NC_064283.1:33977284-34277284 GCF_019186545.1 Solanum stenotomum
GATAGAAAAGCAGGGCATTATGGATACAAGGTCATAAGCTGAGTTACCGACTATCAGACTCAAGTCTGCTATATCAGTCTACAAGGAGCTGACCGTCCGAAACGACGTCGGAAAAAGTTCTACTGCCCAACGACATCCGAAATCTCGCAAGTCTATGGCAACACTAGTCTAAGCCTAGACTAAGGCCAAACATACTTCAAATCAATATTATCATATACACCACAAGGTATGGATGTTCAATAATATCAAGAGACATGCTGTCATAATCCAACACTTTCTCGAAATAAGGTCTAAGGCAGGGATTATAGAAATTTAGCATGCTCGACACCCGAACCCCTCCATACTCAAGCAAATCAATAACAAATGCCTAAACATGCTCAATCTCACGAGGGAAAGCCATAGCCTACCTGAAAGCCGACCACCCGTGCTCCAACTCACGGTACCGAAACTTTTTCCCTCCGAACGGAATCCAAATGCTTCCCCACTAACAAAAGGTTAATCACCTCGTCATTACGAATATATTGACACTAAAATTATATTTTTCGGAGACGGACCCAAAATCGGGTCTAAAACGGGATTGTGGGACCCACAATTGGAATCCCAAAAACGAATTCGTGAAAACGTCCCAAATACCTTACTAAACTAATACCCCTAAATTTAGCACAAACAGATGCCTAAAACATAGCAAATTAGCCACAACAATTAACACTAGCAGCCTCTTGATCACCCATTTCTGGAAAAACGAGACCCTTCCAACCCAAACAGATTATACCACGACGATTCTTGCAAAAAACTCTACAAGTTAGCCTCAAGAATGACTCAAAACGGACCTAAGATGATCAAGATCTCACATTTCAAAATTCAACAACAATTCATTCCGAAAATCACCCTAGCAGTAGCTAAAATCGATTTCTTACCTCAAACGAAGCCTCCCCTCGCGTTCCCGAGATCACCTCTAGATTCCCCACGAAATTCTCTTGAAGTTAGCCTTTTGAATCACTTAATTCGGGCTTAAAATGGGGGAGAAATCTTATGTTGAAGATGTGAAAAAATAATGGACGAAATTCGTCCTATAATCTGGAAATTTCCAGATTTCCATCCGCCGCCACGTGGCGTTGCGTGGCTCTGCCACGTCACCACCGCGTTAGAATTCTACAATCCTTCAAACTTAAATTTCGATGTTGCGGACTCGTTCGTAGTCGGAAAAATACAAACCATATATGGAATCTGATTGAAAATGATATTTTAGACTCAACGGTGAAGGCGGAATTTCCATTTGGAGATCGCTTCGATGAAAAGTGGGTCCCACACCCAGTATCGTTTTGAGCCAGATTCCACAACTGCCATCTAAAGCCTCGGAAAGTGAATAAAGGGTCGTTCTAGACCAAAATCGATATTCCGAAGCTAACCTAGCTGTCAGAATTTTCATCTGAGCACGTCTTCCAAGAAGGTTGACCGAACAGTTAGTGCCAGCAAGTCATAAATGACTTGGGGTTGCTATAGGAATGCTCTATACGAGGGAAAGAATTCTTTAATTTAAAAATGACCTGGAGGGTCATTACAACTCCGGTGCAAATCGTAGTAGCCGATCGCTTCCCAAAGTTCCACAGTTACTCCTCAAACACATGCTCTCGTGATTAAGAGTTTGGAGGTTGCTCAAAACCAATTGCCCAAAATTAATCTAAGAATAAGAAGAAAGAAGGAAAATGTTTTTCTTTTCTTTTTGTTGGTTGTATGGTAATGTTCACAAGGTCATGCTTATATAGGATTTGGCAAAGAGGAGTTTCAAAGTGAAGACTTAATTTTTATAACGCATATTCAATGTTAATGGCATTAAAAGCCATTACATCACATTCTACAGAAACTCTTCTTATGTTTTGGAACGGAAAAATTAATCCCTTTGTAACGTCGTAACACCCCGTATTCGAAACAGACCAAAAATGTAGATTTTGAGAAGTTGCAGGTGCAACCCACGGTTGCCATCCACGGGCCATAGGTCAGACCACGGCCCGTGCTGGTGGTCCTTGGTTCATTACTACAACCCCTCCCCAACCCAGTTCAGAAAATCGGCTAGGTCTTGACCCACGGTCCGTAGGTTAGACCACAGTCTGTGGTCTGTGTCCGTGGATCAAGACTCATTTACTCAGCCTCTGACATGAACTACGGTCGACTAGCACGGACCGTCGTTCGATCCACAGTCTGTAGGTCTGACCGTAAGTGAGGGTCAGCAGCCAGTT
The DNA here is from genome assembly GCF_019186545.1 of Solanum stenotomum. Classification (NCBI taxonomy): domain Eukaryota; kingdom Viridiplantae; phylum Streptophyta; class Magnoliopsida; order Solanales; family Solanaceae; genus Solanum; species Solanum stenotomum. Next base: position 33,979,522 of record NC_064283.1, read on the forward strand.
AGATGAAAATTGTTGAGTGGGTCAACTTTAGATGGTCATAACTTTTAGCACAAAAGAAATTATGTGTCCCATGACCTATGATATGATAGATAATTGAATCATCTTTCCAACGCCATCGAGTTTACTAAAATCCGACCTCTAAGTAAAACATTATGCTCGTTGACGACCCCAATCTACGGACCGTCGATTGACTTATGGCCCGTAGGTCCAATCCGTCGGTTACTCCAACAGCAATTAAGTCAGGGGTCTTTTGGTCTTTTCCTATTTCGTTGGACCCCTAAGATACGTCGTTTAGACCTTAAATCATGAGGTTTTAGTCAGTTTAAGTCTAGAAACATAACTAGAACTTACCTAAGTTAGATCATTAATCAAAATATAGAAAATTAGAGCGTAAGAGGAGAAAAGAGGTCAAGAACCCTAGTTCAAGAACGCATCAAGGTTCCTTCAGTTTAAGCCCCGAAATCAAAAGATTTCTCCGTGGAATTCGTCACCAGGTATCAGAGCTATGGATAATAAGAAACAACGTAAGAAACATACTAGTAGAAAATTAAGAAAAATAAGAAGAAAATTAAACAAATTGTATCTGGAATATAAACAACTTAATATTACAAAAATCGGTAATGACAAATTAAATCAATTAATAGATAATATATCTAAAATAGAATATAAATATATTCAATATTTAAAGATACAATGAATAGAGAGAATAATGAATATAAAGAAAAATTTACTGAAATAATTATAGCGAAAAGACAAGAATTAGAACATAGGCAAAATAGACTTAATAATAACATATTCGCAGGAATTTGTAAAAAATCTATAATAGCATAGAGGAAAACAATTTTTTATCTAGAAATACAAATAGAAAGTTTAGAATATAAACTTCAACACAATCTATAAATGAATAAGGAAGAATACGCAATAGATGAAAAAACATATGAAAATTATGACGGATCAAAAATAAAGATAATATTTTCCAATCTAGGAAGAAGATATAAGAAAATAGGTGACAATCTAAGTTTAATGTTAGAAAAAGAAACGGTAAAACTAGAAGATAGTTTAACTGCTATGATAAGATTAACAAAAGAAAATGAAGAAATAGATAGAAAAACGGAGATTGAAAAAATAAAACAACAAGCAAAAAAGGAAGTACAACAATTAGAAGAAGTAAAAAGTACTAAAATAATAGAGCTAGAAAAAGAGCTAGCAATATTAAAAGAAATGTATGAAATTAAACAAAACGAAAAAGAACAAAAAATAAAATTAGCAAATGAGATAATTAAATTTAAAGAAAAATTGCAATTAGAAGATGAATTAGAAGAAAAAGAAGAAAATAGCCAAGATAATCTACCCAAAATAAGAATTGATGAAATAAACGACGATGATCTAGAACAACATTCGGAAACAAGCGAAACATATATGAAACTTTTAGCAAACATAGATAATAAAAAGAATTTAGAAATAAATACAGGAGACATAGACATGGATGAAAAACCTAGTACATCAGGAATAAAAAACCCAAAAAATCTAAAATATTATGATACAAACCATGGACAATATGATAGAGAAAAAACTATATGGGATAAAAGATTAAATAAAAAATGGACACCTAAACCAATAACTGAACGACATGATTTTTTAGATTTAGATTGTGTAGCAGATATAAATAAAACAATCCAATTATGGATAAGATATATATCAAAACAATTAATAGATAACAAAATAGTAATAACAGAGACACTAGGATATATAGAAAGAACGCTTATAAGAACAGTAAAATTATGGCTACAAAATTTATCAGATGAAAGTTTAAAAATTCTAAGAAGTAATAAAAAATTTAATGGCGAATTATCTACTATAACTATGGAAATATTATATAAATATGAAGTAGCTATAAGAAATGAATTTAGTAGTATGACAAAAGAGGTAGAAGAACAAAATAAAGAAAAAATCATAAATCAGAATCTAATGACAAAATTAGCAATATGTAATATGTGCTACACAGATGAATATACATGTGCATTTAGAGAATACTACTATAAAGGAACATATAGCACAGAAGAAAGTAAAGAAATAAGAAAATTATATTTTACAAAATTATCAGATCCTTTTAATTCAAAAATAATAAAAAGTTGGAATGAAGCAGAATTAACAGACACCTTAGGAGCTAGAATAAAATTCTTACAATGATGGTTTATAGAACTATGTGAAAAACATAAAGAAGAAATAAAAATGAAAAAAATACTAGTAAAAAACTTAGCATGTTGTCAAAATAAAACGACACCCCAATTTAGTTGTACTGATAAATACTATAAAAAGAGATATAACAAAAAATATAGATCAAAATATAAATATAAAAAACCAAGAAGAATATACTATGTAAAAAATTACAAAACCAAAAGACCATATATACCAAAAAGAAAACTAACGGAATGTCCTTATTATAATTGTGGAAAATTAGGACATATAGCTAGAGATTGTAAATTACCTAAAACTCCAAAGAAAAAACAAATATAAAAAATAATAATAGACGATGAAAAATATACGCAAATAGAGTACGTAGATTATGAATTAGAAAGTGAAGATAGTATATATGAATTATCAGAAAACGAAGAAAATAATCCAGTAATAGAATCAGATAATGAATACGATATCAATGACTGAAACAGATATACAAATAATAACTAAAGAAAAATATCAAAATGAATAATCGGCAGAACAAAAAATAATATTTGATAATAATATATTTGAACAAATAAAAGGAAAAGAATTAGACCTAATCATAGAAAAAATATTCAAAATACCAACAATAAGAAATTGGTTTAAACGACAAAAAGAAGAATATTATGTAGTAAGTCAAAGAGAACATATCGTAGATTGCAAATACACCAAAGGAAAGGCTAAAATACCAATAATAAACAAACGAATAATAAATAAAGAAATACAAGATATTAAAGCTAAAAATCCAATTAAATATGTACTTTTAGGAGGAACAGAAATACTAATAAAAGCATGTTTTAGAGAAGGAATAGATACTCCCATAGAAATATACTTAGCGGATGACAGAATTGTACAACCCATAGAAAAATGTATAATAAGTGCAGTAAAAGGTAACCTCATATTACAAAAATTTAAATTTATAATAAGTGCTAACTACTCAGTAGCAATAAATGACAAAAACATAGATAAATCGCTAGTATTATATTGGAAAATGACAAGGATAGAACTAGCCCCAGGAAGTAAAATATTTACAGCTAGATGTAAAAACTTATATGTTTTAACAACAAAACATAAAATAACAGCAAAAAATAAAATAAATAAAATAAAAATAGAAAATCCTTTTGAAAGGATAGTTATAGTCATAGATAATAATGATTATAATTATAATGAAATTGATATAGAAGAAGATTTAGAAATAGTAAAAGAAAGACTAGGTACATCAAAAAGAATAAACAATGAAATACCCCAAATATAATAAAAAATGAGTACCTTAAGAAGAATAGATAAAACCCCACAAAAATCAATGGAAGAAGAAATAAAACCACATCATTACTACATAACGGGAATAATGGAACAACGAAAATATTTAATATTAATAAATACATGATTAGAAGAAGACTGTATTACAAGAGAATTAGTGACGGAAGATGAAATAATAACTACTGAACAATTATGCCTCGAACTACCAAAAGCATTAATGTATACAGAGGAAACTACAGAAAAGGAAATAATCATTGGAGGCATACCAATAGTAATAAAATTTAAAATATATCAAAGATATGAAAATATCACTTTAGGAATAAAATGGCTAGAACAAGTAAAACCATATAATCTAGAAGAGAAACAGTTAATAATAAATTATGAAAATAAAAGAGTAATAATAAAAAGGACTTTAGTATGATAAAAATATAAAAATATATATACTTGCAAAGATAATAATAGAACAATATTACAACAGATATTATACACCAATGATAGATACGGGAGCAGAAGCTAATATATGTAAATATAATTGTTTACCAGAAGATAAGTGGGAAAAACTAAAAACACCGATAGTAGTAACAGGATTTAATAATGAAGGAAGCATGATCACATATAAGGCAAAAAATATAAAAATACAAATATAGGATAAGATATTAACTATAGAAGAAATATATAACTTTGAATTGACTACAATAGATATGCTATTAAGAATGCCATTTTTAGAAAAATTATACCCACATATAATAACAAAAACACACTGGTGGTTCACAACACCGTGTAAACAAAAAATAGGAGCAAAAAGAGTAAATAACAAAAAAATGAAAAACAACAGAATGGATAAAAGGAAGTGAAAAAATTACACAAAAATTAGAAAATATAAAAGAAGAAGACCCCAAGATAGAATTAATTATACTCTCTATAAATAAAGTAAAAATAATCCAAGATAAGTTAGAATTATTATATAGTGAAGATCCTTTACAAGGATGGGAAAAACATAAAACAAAAATAAAAATTGAGCTAATTGATAATAATAGTATAATAACCCAAAAACCATTAAAATATAATTTTAATGATTTAACTTAATTTAAGATACATATAAGTGAATTACTAGAAAAAGGGTAAATACAAGAAAGCAATAGCAAGCATACAAGCCCAGCATTTATAGTAAATAAACATAGTGAACAAAAAAGAGGAAAAAGTAGAATGGTTATTGATTATAGAAATTTAAATGCAAAAACTAAAACATATAATTACCCGATACCAAATAAGATATTAAAAATAAGACAAATACAAGGATATAATGATTTTAGTAAATTTGACTGCAAATCAGGATTTTACCACTTAAAATTAGAAGAACAATCTAAAAAACTTACGGCATTTACAGTACCACAAGGATTTTATGAATGGAATGTATTACCATTTGGATATAAAAATGCACCAGGTAGATATCAACACTTTATGGATAAATATTTTAAACAACTAGAAAATTGTGTAGTATATATTGATGATATATTAGTATATTCCAAAACCCAAGATGAACACATAGATTATTAGAAAAATTCATACATATCATAGAATATTCGGGCATAAGCTTAAGTAAAAAGAAAGCAAACATAATAAAAAGCCAAATAGAATTCCTAGGAATACAGATAAATAAAAATGGAATAAAAATGCAAACACATATAGTACAAAAAATAATTAACTCAAATGAACAACTAGACACAAAAAAGAAAATACAATCATTCTTAGGATTAGTAAATCAAGTAAGAGAATACATACCAAAATTAGCTTACAACAAAAATTAAAGAAAGAGATAGAATACCAGTTTGATAAAAAGGACCAAAAACAAATACAAAAAGTAAAATTATTATGTAAGAACCTACCTAAACTATATTTTTCGGATGAAAATAAAAAATTTACTTATATAGTAGAATCAGATGCCAGTGAAAATGTTATGGAGGAGTATTAAAATACAGGTATGGAGAAAAAAAAATAGAACATCATTGTAGATATTATTCAGGAACATTTACTAATTCAGAAATAAGATGGGAAATAAATAGGAAAGAATTATATTCGGTATATAAATGTTATTATCATTTGAACCATATATTGTATATAACGAATTTATTATTAGAATAGATAATACACAAGTAAAATAGTGTTTAACAAGAAAAATACAAGATTTGTTAACAACAAAATAAATAAGGAGATTGGTATTAAATATATTAAATTTTACATTTACAATTGAAGTAATAAAAACTGATAAAAATGTTATTGCAGATTACCTATCACGACAAAGCTACTCAGACTGAGACTGAGGAAGAAGATACAATTGAAAAGATACTCAAAGCCATTACTACACTTTGTACAAAAGTGGATAGTATGGACAACGAGATACAAAAGCTAAAGACTAATGAAGATAATTTGAAGTCTAAAGCTAGTATAAGTCAGCAGCATGACTATAAAAATACAGAACCATGTTGATCGGAAGACAGAAAACATCCAGAGCTAAAAGGTGACTTCGGGAAACACCTAAAAACCCATAACATTTGTTTAAATACAGCTACAGGTACAAGCCAATGAGTTAGTGAAAAACATAAGAATTCAAACTTAAACCAGTTATTCGAAAAGCCATTTACCCTGAGGCTAACACCAAAAAACACATTAACTATAGAACCACAAACTTCTACATATGCGGATAGGCTACACAATGACAAAAGAACATATAACCATATTACGCGAACCTATATAGAAAATATATACAAAATCCAAACATTTTTAAACTTTAAACCTACATCTACTACAACCCAAGAACCCAACCAGGATTATTTAACCCAAAAATTACAAGGTTATAATAAACTGATTGCACAACTGAAAACTAACACCAACTTAGTAAGGACATGTTACAACTATGGACTATTAAATACAGTATATACATATGACGGAGAGGAACTAAGTGGAATACCGGAACTACATAAAGCATTTATTACATATAAGAGAGCTACTAAGGGAAATTTATTCTATGTAAACTTATATACGGCAACAACAGAGATATTATACGAGGAAATCAAACCTCCGATACAAGTGGTAAAGATAGGACTAACAAAAGATATGATAATACCGGAAGATAACGAACAACAACCAGATATACAAAAAACGAGATACCTAGTTTTTATGCCAATAAGAGAATAATTGGTATATCAACCATTATACAAGAGTTAGCAAATAATTATTTAAACGAAAACGCTATATGGAGCTACTATGCAAGAGATCAGTTAATGATTTATTCCAATTCAAGGGAGCTAAGGAAATCAGATATGGATGAAGTCCAGAGATGGATTTTATCGTTACTTAAGCCAAAAGAACGACCTACAGCACGAGCACTAAAAGTAGGATTTATTTCGGCAGAGTTATTAACCAGATATTGCAAGCTAATTGGTCACAAATATCCTGACCACATATGTTCAAAATGTAACGGTGAAGATAACATAATTCCAGATGTCAATTTAGAGTGAGAAAAGACGATCAAGATAAGATGCAGACAAGACAAGATAAGATATGGACAAGATAAAAAAGATAAGATAAGTTTTTTGACTAATTGTGTATAGTAACGTGACAATGTAAAATAATAGGTGTATAGGTGTGTAAGGATAAGGTAAAATAGTAGGACAAGTGTAAAGTAGGTGTGGAGTGTTATGGTGTGTCATAAAGTGTATAGTATAGTGTGTCATAAAGTAGGTGTAAAAAGTTATATGGTGTGTAATGTATTAGGAAGAGTACGTGTAGTATTGTGCAGATTTTCCTTTCTATATAAAGGAACGCATATGTAACATAAAAGGCAGGCAAAGCCTAATATATAAAATACTCTTTTCAAAAAACTCTCTACAAAAGTTAGTATTTAGATAAATGGAGCAACAATCTGAAATCCAATCAGATATTTTAGATAGCATGAATAAGCAAGAAGCAAAGGTATATTGTTAAAAAATATATGCGGAACTAATTTCATATATTCCTGAATATCATATATATGATTGAATAAATTTATGTTAGTTATTATGTATTAGAATTATTTGAATCATGATTTCTAGTTTATTAGCACACTGGAAACAGGGAGAAAACTTCTATACTATGTCATCCTAATGTTGAAACCGGTAGGCGAGGAAAGCCGTTTAGGGGAGTAAACAAAGTTGAGGCGCTGATAAGAAGGAAGTATCCGCTAAAGTACGATACTAATAATGACAGGAGAACATGATAAACAGATAATCTAGTTCATAATAATCTAATATGAATTTAATCAATTATGAATATGATAGAAAGGAATAATTGAAAATAAAAAATCTGCATAACAACGAACATGACCACATACATGCATGATGAAATGATAAAAAACTACGAAACTTTAATCCTATATATACTTAAAAATATAGAAATTATTGAATTAAGAAGAATAATATGGGAAAAAATATTTGAAGATAACGAATCAGAAGATATATTGAACCAAGAATGGTATGAAATAGACCTACATGATTTAGACCTCGAAAGAATAGAATGGTATGATTTAGAAATAAATTCAGATTAAAATGAACTACGAATATTTACAATATCGAATAGAATCTATGGAAGATATAAAACTATTAAAACAATTAATGGAGGAAAATTTATATATGTACCAAAGAACCCAAGATATGTTATATCTATAATATATCATAAATAATATTAATGAAATATTCAGATTAAAACAACTATCGGAAGAATATTACAATAAATATTATTATATTTCACCATGAATTTTGCACCTAATATTAAAGAAATATCAAGATTAAGACACTTAGCAAAAGAATATTATAATAAAATCTTTAAAATAGATTACTCACCTACCACACTACCACTTCCATGAATTCTTCAACTACCAATTCCGCACCGAAAAATGGTTCTTATTTCGGGTAGATTATCTTTGGTTATTTTCTTCTTTTTCTTCTAATTCATCTTCTAATTGTAATTTTTCTTTAAATTTAATTATCTCATTTGCTAATTTTGTTTTTTGTTCTTTTTCTTTTTGTTTAATTTCATACATTTCTTTTAATATTGCTAGCTCTTTTTCTAGCTCTATTATTTTAGTATTTTTTTACTTCTTCTAATTGTTGTAATTTCTTTTTTTGCTTGTTGTTTTTTTTTTTCAATTTCCGTTTTTCTATCTATTTCTTCATTTTCTTTTGTTATTCTTATCATAGCAGTTAAACTATCTTCTAGTTTTACCGTTTCTTTTTCTAACATTAAACTTAGATTGTCACCTATTTTCTTATATCTTCTTCCTAGATTGGAAAATATTATCTTTATTTTTAATTTGTCATAATTTTCATATGTTTTTTCATCTGTTGCGTATTCTTCCTTATTCATTTATAGATTGTGTTGAAGTTTATATTCTAAACTTTCTATTTGTATTTCTAGATAAAAAATAGTTTTTCTCTGTGCTATTATAGATTTTTTACAAATTCCTGCGAATATGTTATTATTAAGTCTATTTTGCCTATGTTCTAATTCTTGCCTTTTTGCTATAATTATTTCAGTAAGTTTTTCTTTATATTCATTATTATCGCTAGTCATTGTATCTTTAAATATTGAATATATTTATATTTTATTTTAGATATATTATCTATTAATTGATTTAATTTGTCGTTATTGGTTTTTGTAATATTAAGTTGTTTATATTCCGGATACAATTTGTTTAATTTTCTTCTTATTTTTCTTAATCTTCTACTAGCATGTTTCTTACTATGTTTCTTATTATCCATAGCTCGGGATTTCACTAGTGGGTTCCTTTCGCCCATTAGGTCCCTAGAATTCAGTCTGATTGTTGATTCCATGATTATGAACAAACCTAGGGTTTCTAGAATTTCAACAAATCATCATGAATTAGTTATTTAAATGTTCCAAATCAGATTATCACGTTATTACTCAGTTTATTGCATGAATGTCAGAATCCTAGCTATGTATTTCTTTAGTACTTGAATTACAAATGCTAGGTCAGATATCTCAGTTATTCAGTTATACATGCCTCAGTTATTAATGCATCATTATCAGATTAATTGTTGCATTCTCAGTTTGCATGTTCAATTTTGAGCTATCCAGTATTTACATAAATTCAATCATAACCAGTTAACCACTTAATTCATTGGGAGTAACATAATACCGAGTTGGACTAGGGTTCAGCATACCCATATAGTCCCAGAACTACGAGCCACATAGGTTGTAAGTCCCCTCTGTGGACATCATTTCAGTGATCACGCTAGCATGCCTCTATACTTCTGGCAGGGTATATTGGGTCCTCTCGATGAGGCATATACATCAGACTCCACATTTAGCTCATGTAGTTTTATTGTCGGTCATTAGTAGCTCCCACAGTTCACTCAGATTCTATTGTATTGACCTCATTTACAGTACAGTCAGTACTTAGTTTCAACATGTTATAAATTTGGTCATTGCATTCAGTTAACTCAATATTCAGCATCTATATCATGTTCATATTATTTCATTGCTTTATTGCTTTGTCCAGTTATATGGTATTTCAGCTTTATTCTATCCTGCATGCGCAGTACCTTTCAAGTACTGACGCATACGTTGGCTACATCTTCTCATGATGTAGGTTCAGGTTCTCAGCTTCCAGATCACGCTTAGGTCGGTTCCCGATCTTCAGATCAGCAACATCAGTGGTGAGTCCTCATTCTTCGAGAACTAGTGACAAGTTTATCTTTATTGCTTTTAGTCTTTAGTTTCAGATTTTCTAGACTTAGCTATGGCATGTCCCAGCACTTCTAGTCAGTTTAAAGGCTTATTTTAGACAGTTAGATTTAGCTTAGTATTGAGTTAATGTCTTCTTTGTATTAACCTTATCAATTTTCATTTATCTTAGTTATAATATATGGGTATTCCCCATATTTTCATTTTTATTTATGATTTAGCTTCCGTGTCAGTTTATTATCTTTAGTAAGCTCATGATCATGCCAATAGGGTTAGCTTGGGATCACTTGTGGTCCTATGTCCCATGTCCGCGTCTCGGGGGTAGTTCGGGGCGTGACAAGGTTGGTATTAGAGCATTAGGTTTAAGTGTCCTAGGATGTCTGAAAAGCCGCACTAGGTAGAATCATTTTCATGGATGTGTAGTGCGCACCACATCCAATGAGGGGTAGGCTACAAAGTGTTTTTGGAAATCTTCATTTTCTTGTTACTCTTATCGTGCGTAAGGTATGATCTAAATTCCATTCTAACTCGACGTTCTACGTTTCAGTGATCATGCCTCCTCGTAGAGCTTATGCCAGGAATGCAAACGCAACTCCTCCAGTTCCAGATCAGGAAGTCTCAAATGTTGAATTCAGGAATGTCATTCAGATGTTGGCTTAGAGTGTCGCTAACTAGAACAATTAGCGGGTTTAAGCTCCTGTGAATGCAAATGGTGGATCAGCAGCAACAAGGATCCGTGACTTTGTTAGGAAGAATCTGTCTGAATTATTAGGATCGCAGACTGGTGAAAATACCCAGAATTTCTTGGATGAGATCAAGAATATCTTTGAGGTGATGGAGGTCACTGGGAATGATCAGGTTGAGTTAGCATCTTACTAACTTAAGGATATGGCTTATATCTAGTATACTCAGTGGAAGGAGAACAGGGGTACAGATGCCGCTCCTATTACTTGGGATTGTTTCAGCGAAACCTTTTTGGACAGGTTTGTCCCCATAGAGTTGATAGAACCAAGGGCCTAGGAATTTATGAACTTGAGGCAGGGTAACATGACTGTCCAAGAGTATGGGCCCAAGTTTAACCAACTCTCCAGGTATGCTCCTCACATGGTTGCTGATTCTACGGCTCAGATGCATAAGTTTTTATATTGAGTGTCAGACTTAGTGAAAACCGAGTGCAGGAATGCTATGTTGTTGGGAGACATGAACATCTCTAGGCTCATGACTCATACTCAGCAAGTTGAGGGTGATAAGCTTAGGGAACATGCTAAGGAGACTAAGAAAGAAAGAATAGGTAACTACGAGTATTCCCAACAGAAATTGGGTGGTGGAAATCGCTCGCAGTTTCAGCAGAAGTCTTCGACTCCAGTACCTTCATCAGCTAGTGTTCCATCCCCTAGGTTCTGTAATGATTAGAAAGGTAAGGCGTCAGGCTCTAAGTCTCAATGTAGTGTTTCAGGCACCAAAACCTACCCAACTTACCCGAAATGTAGTAAGAACCATCTGGGTGAGTGCCTTGCAGGTAAGGAAGGATGCTTTGGGTGTGGTCAGTCTGGTCATAGATTGAAGGAATGTCCTTCTAAACAGGGTCAAGGAGGAAATAATGGTAGAGCTCAGTCTACAACTTCAGCAGCACCAGCAGGTCTCCCGACTTAGCAGGGTAACTCATCTGGTACAAGGGGCGGACAGCGCCAAAACAGGCTCTATGCTCTTCAGGCTCGTCAAGATCAGGAAGATTCTCCTGATGTAGTCACTGGTACGTTACGAGTCTTTGATCTTGATGTTTATGCATTGTTAGATCCAGGGGCTACTTTGTCTTTTGTAACACCTTACATAACAGTCCAATTCAGTGTTAGCCCAGAAACTCTTTCAGAACCCTTCTCAGTCTCTACTCCAATCGGTGACCCAGTTATAGCTAGACGGGTATACATAAATTGCCCTGTCACAGTCTCTAAGAAAGTCACCTCAACAGATCTTGTAGAGTTAGAAATGGTAGACTTCAATATCATTCTAGGCATGGATTGGTTACATTCTTGTTATGCCTCAGTTGATTGTAGAACTAGGATTGTTCGTTTTCAGTTTTCAGATGAACCAATCCTAGAATGGAAGGGTAGTAGCTTAGCGCCTATGGGTCAATTCATTTCTTACCTTAAGGCTAGAAAGATGATCTCTAAGGGTTATCTCTATCATCTAATTCAGGTTAAGGATTCTAGCTCCGAAACCTCAACTCTTGAGTCAGTTCCTGTGGTTAATAAGTTTTCAGAAGATCTTCTCGGAGTCCCTCCCGATAGGGAAATCGACTTTGGAATTGATCTCCTTCCAGATACCCAGCCTATCTCTATTCCTCCTTACAGAATGGCTCCAGCTGAGCTTAAGGAATTGAAAGAGCAGCTAAAAGACCTTCTAGACAAGGGCTTCATCAGACCTAGTATTTCACCTTGGGGTGCACTAGTGTTGTTCGTGAAGAAGAAAGATGGTTCTCTCAGAATGTTCATTTACTATAGGCAGTTGAACAAAGTCACAATCAAGAATATGTATCCCATCCCCAGGATTGATGACTTGTTCGACCAACATTAGGGTGCTAGTCTCAAAGATAGACCTTAGATCAGGTTATCATCAGCTTAGAGTCAGAGATAGTGACATTCCGAAGACAGCCTTCAGAACTTGGTATGGTCATTACGAATTTGTAGTTATGTCATTTGGACTAACCAATGCTTCTGCAGCTTTCATGGATTTGACGAACAAAGTGTTCAAGCAGTACTTAGACTTGTTCGTTATCATCTTTATTGATGATATCCTCATTTACTCTAGGAATGAGGAAGAACATGCGAGTCATTTGAGAGTTGTTCTGCAAACTCTCAAAGATCGCCAGTTATTTGCAAAATTTAACAAGTGCGAGTTTTGATTACAATCAGTTGCTTTCCTTGGGCATATTGTGTCTAGTGAAGGAATTCGAGTAGATTCCCAGAAGATAGAAGCAATGAAACAATGGCCCAGACCTACCTCTGTTATAGATATCATAAGTTTCTTAGGTCTAGCAGGCTATTACAGACGGTTCGTGGAAAGATTTTCATCAATAGCCTCACCATTGACTAGGTTGACTCAGAAAAATGTTAAGTTCCAATGGTCAGATGATTTTGAGAAAAGCTTCACAAAATTGAAAACTAGGTTTACTACATCTCCTGTCTTGACTCTACTAGAGGATTCATATGGTTATGTGATCTATTGTGATGCATACAGGGTCGGCCTAGGTTGTGTGTTGATGCATCGAGGTAAGGTTATAGCTTATGATTCTAGACAGCTTAAGGTACATGAGAAGAATTATCCGACTCATGACCTCGAGCTTGCAGCAGTGGTGTTTGCACTCAAGATTTGGAGGCACTACTTGTATGGTGTTCATGTAGATGTGTTCACAGACCATAAAAGCCTCCAGTATGTATTCACCCAGAAAGAGTTGAATCTTCGCCAGAGAAGGTGGCTCGAGTTCCTCAAAGATTATGATATGAGCGTGCATTACCATCCGGGTAAGGCGAATGTAGTAGCAGATGCTCTTAGAAGATTATCCATGGATAGTGTAGCACATGTTGAGGAAGAAAGAAGACAACTAGCAAAGGATGTTCACAGACTTGCTCGCCTAGGAGTTCATCTTATGAGCATATTAGATGGCGGTGTAACGGTTCAAAATGAGGCAGAATCTTCTTTGGTAGTAGAGGTTAAGGAAAAGCAAGATAGTGATCCAATCTTGCTTGAGCTTAAGGGTGCAGTCCACAATCAGAGAATGGAGGTTTTCTCCCAAGGGGGAGATGGTGTACTTCGCTATCATGGTAGATTGTGTGATCCTGATGTGGGTGAATTGAGACAACATATTCTCGTAGAAGCCCACAATTCAAGATATTCTATTCATCCAGGTGCCACTAAGATGTTCCGCAATCTTCGGGAAGTCTATTGGTGGAATAGTATGAAAAGAGATATAGCATATTTGTGTCTAAGTGCCCCAATTGCCAGCAAGTCAAGGTAGAACATCAGAAACCAGGAGGTATTACTCAAGAGATTGACATTCCTACTTGGAAGTGGGAAGTGATCAACATGGACTTCGTCACAGGTTTACCTCGTACTCGCAGACAACATGACTCCATTTGGGTGATTGTTGATAGGGTTACTAAGTCTTATAGCTTTCTGGCGGCCAAGACTACAGATTCGGCGGAGGATTACGCCAAGCTTTACATTAATGAGATTGTGAGGTTACATGGGGTTCCTTTGTCTATCATTTCAGATAGAGGTCCTCAGTTTACCTCTCATTTCTCGAAGTCATTTCAAAAGGGTCTTGGTACTCAGGTTAACCTTAGCACAACATTTCATCCACAGATGGATGGTCAGGCAGAGCGTACCATTCAGACCTTAGAGTACATGTTGAGAGCTTGTGTGATTGACTTCAAGAGTAGTTGTCTCAGATAGAGGTCCTAAGTTTACCTCTCATTTCTCGAAGTCATTTCAGAAGGGTCGTGATACTTAGGTTAACCTTAGCACAACATTTCATCCACAGACGGATGGTCAGGCAAAGTGTACCATTCAGACCTTAGAGGACATGTTGAGAGCTTGTGTGATCGACTTCAATAGTAGTCGGGATGATCACCTTCTTCTCATTGAGTTCGCCTGCAACAATAGTTACCATTCTAAGATTCAGATGGCCCCTTATGAGGCATTGTATGGGCGTAGATGTAGATCTCCTGTTGGTTTGTTTAAAGTAGGTGAAGCAGCCTTGATAGGACTAGATTCAGTCCTTGATGCTATGGAGAAAGTGCAACTCATTAGAGATAGACTTAAGACTGCCCAAAGTCACCAGAAGTCTTACGCAGATGTGAGAAGAAGGGAACTAGAGTTCCAAGTTGATGATTGGGGTTTCCTGAAAGGGTCACCTATGAAGGGGATGATGAGATTTGGCAAGAAAGGGAAGCTTAGTCCAAGATATATAGGCCCTTACCGGTTCTTCAAAAGGATTGGTAAAGTAGCTTATGAGTTAGAGTTGCCAGCAGACTTAGCAGCAGTGCATCCATTCTTTCACATTTCACTTTTGAAGAAGTGTGTGGGTCATCCAGCATCCGTAGTGCCATTAGAGACTGTGTCTGTAAAAGATACTATTTCTTATGAGGATGTACCAGTTGAGATTCTTGATCGTCAAGTTAGAAGGTTGAGAAACAAAGAAGTCGCTTTAGTCAAAGTTTTGTGGAGGAGTCATCTGTAGAAGGAGCTACTTGGGAAGCAGAAGCAGCCATGAAGTCTAAGTATCCTCACCTCTTTCCTTCCGATTCCATTCCAACTTGAGGTAATAGTTCCTCTTCAGTTTTTCAGTCATTCATGCGCAGATTCAGTCTTAGTATCATGTTCCTTCAGTTTGTACATGCATTTTCAGCATATTTGCATGTTCTTGGAACTAAGTTTAGTCAGAAATTCAGTTCACAGTGTTTAGTGGTAGGGATTGCAGCCCTCTCCCTCCATTTCAGCTAGTTTAGTCTTCATTCGAGGACGAATCGTCGCAAGGGGAGATAATGTAACACCCTGTATCCGAAACAGACCAAAAATACAGATTTTGAGAAGTTGCAGATGTAACCCACGGTTGTCATCCATGAACCGTAGGTCAGACCACAGCCCGTGCTGGTGGTCTATGGTTCACCACTGCAACCCCTCCCCAACCTAGCTCAGAAAATCGGCTAAGTCTCAACCCACGGTCAGACCCACGGTTCGTAGGTCAGGCCACGGTCAGTGGTCTGTCCGTGAATCAAGACTCCTTTACCCAGCCTCTGATAGAACTATGGTCGACCAGCACGAACTGTCGTTCGATCCATGTTTTGTAAATCTGACCGTAAGTGAGGGTCATCAGCCAGTTAGATGAAAATTGTTGAGTGGGTCAACTTAAGATGGTCATAACTTTTAGCACAAAAGGAATTATGTGTCCCATGACCTATGATATGATAGATAATTGAATCCTCTTACTAACGCCACCGAGTTTGCTAAAATCCGACATTTGAATAAAACATTATTCTTGTTTTAATGAAGCCCTATCGGGTAGACTTGACCGACGACCCCAATCTACAGACCGTCGATTGACCTACGGCCCGTAGGTCTAATCTGTCGGTCACTCCGACAGCAATTAAGTCAGGGGTCTTTTGATCTTTTTCTATTTTGTTGGACCCATAAGATACATCGTTTAGACCCTAATTCATGAGGTTTTAGTCAGTTTTAGTCTAGAAACATAACTAGAACTTACCTAAGTCAGATCAATAATCAAAACATAGAAAATTAGAGCGTAGGAGGAGAAAAGAAGTCAGGAACCCTAGTTCAAGAACGCAACAAGGTTCCTTCAGTTTCAACCTCGAAATAGAAAGATTTCTCTGTGGAATTCATCACCAGGTATGAGGGATATCACTAGTGGGTTCCTTTCGCCCATTAGGTCCCTAGAATTCAGTCAGATTGTTGATTCCATGATTATGAACAAACCTAGGGTTTCTAGAATTTCAAAAGATCATCATGAATTAGTTATTTAAATGTTCCAAATCAGATTAACATGTTATTACTCAGTTTATTGCATGAATTTCAGAATCCTAGCTGTGTATTTCTTTAGTACTTGAATTACATATGCTATGTCAGGTATCTCAGTTATTCAGTTATACACGCCTCAGTTATTAATGCATCATAATCAAATTAATTGTTGCATTCTCAGTTTGCATATTTAGTTTTGAGCTATCCAGTATTTACAAAAATTCTGTCATAACCAGTTAACCACTTAACTCATTGGGAGTAGCATAATGCCGAGTTGGACTAGTGTTCAGTGTACCCATATATTCCCAGAACTACGAGTTATATAGGTTGTAAGTCCCCTCTGTGAGTATCATTTTAATGATCACGCCAGCATGCCTCTATACCTCTGGCAGGGTATATTGGGTCCTCTCGATGGGGCATATACATCGGACTCCACATTTAGCTCATGTGATTTTATTGTCGGTCATTAGTAGCTCCCACAGTTCACTCAGATTCTATTGCATTGACCTCATTTATAGTACAGTCAGTATTCAGTTTCAGTTTGCTATAAATTTGGTCATTGCATTCAGTTAACTCAATATTCATCATCTATATCATGTTCAGATTATTTCATTATTTTATTGTTTTGTCCAGTTATATGTTATTTCAGCTTTATTATATCCTTCATGCTCAGTACCTTTCGAGTACTGACGCATACGTGCTCTACATCTTCTCGTGATGTAGGTTTAGGTTCTCAGCATCCAGATCACGCTTAGGTCGGTTCCCGATCTTTAGTTCAGTAGCATCAGTAATGAGTCCTCATTCTTCGAGGACTAGTGCCATTTTTATCTTTATCGCTTTTAGTCTTTAGTTTCAGATTTTCTAGACTTAGCTGGGGCATGTTCCAGCACTTCTAGTCAATTTAGAGGCTTATTTCAGACAATTAGATTCAACTTAGTATTGAGTTAATGTCTTCTTTGTATTAAACTCATCAGTTTTCATTTATCTTAGTTATAATATATGGGTATTCCCCATCTTTTCATTTTTATTGATGATTTAGATTCCACATCAGTTTATTATCTTTAGTACACTCATGATCATGCCAGCAGGGTTAGCTTGGGATCAGTTGTGGTCCTAGGTCCTGTGTCTCGCATCTCGGGGCTTGACAGTAATTTACTTTTTGTTATTTGCATTACCCAAAAATGAATAAAGGTAGAATTAATATCACAATCCCCCATTAATGCAAAGATAAAGAGTAAGAACAAATTTTGGACAAAAGGAAGGAACATGTACTTAAGTGTCAATATCTTTCGATTTGAATTGACACGTAGTGATATGAGGCAACAACTTTTTATCCGCCAAGTGAAGTACTCTTGAACTGAGCGGATATGAATTGAGAACCTCATAACACATACCATATCCTTAAATTTAAGCAACCTCTGCGATATAAAGTGCTTTTATGGTCATGCACACATACCTTGGGTCTTATGAGTCCTCTAGAAAGATGACCTAAGTCTTTCATAAAAGGCGACCACACCTTTACACTCACGTAGGTGATTCCATCAACCACCTTACGGCTATAGAATCATTAAGAGCAAAATAAAATCAACCTTAGAAAATACTGCCTCACGCCATAGGGATTGAAAATGTGGTGTATATTGAGGCCTAACGGGTCCACCACACTAGCTCAATCAATGGGCTTTAGCCCCATCCCCCTCGACGTTTCAAGGATTATTTTCCTTGTCAAACCCTTGGTCATAGGATCCGCCAAATTTCTTTCGGACCTTACATATTCTAAAGAAATAACACCCATTTTCAACAACTGTTTAACCACACCATGTCTGATGCGAATATGTCTCTTTTTCCCATTGTACACACTATTTTTGGCAATTCCAATTGCTGCTTGTAAGTCACAATGAAGAGAGACTGGTGAAACTTGTCTTCCCCACAATGGCATATCCACCAAAAGATTTCTCAGCCACTCATCTTCCTGCCCTGCCAACTTGAGAGCAATGAATTCTGATTCCATGGTAAAACGTGCTATACAAGTCTGTTTGAAAGACTTTCACAAAATAGAACATGCACCCAAAGTAAATACATAGCCACTGGTGGAGCTAACTTAATTGTTGTTAGTTACCCAATTTGCATCACAAAAACCTTCTAAAACACCAGGAAATTTGTTAAAATGCAAACAGCAATTCATAGTACCTCTCAAATACCTTAGCTACCGATGAAGAGCATTCCAGTGTTCACTACTAGGATTATGAGTATATATACTCAGTCCACTAACAACATAAGCTATATCAGGACGAGTATAGTTCATGAGAAACATTACACTCCCAATTATTTTAGCATATTCAGTTTGAGAAACACTAGATTCTTTATTCTTCTTCAAGTGTATGCTGGGATCATAAGGAGTTCTCACTGGAACTACATCAAAGCAATCAAACTTTTTCAACATCTTTTCAATGTAATGAAACTGACACAAAGAGAAATCATTAGCAGTTTTTTTGATTTTAACTCCCAAAATCACATTTGTTTCACCAAGGTCTTTCATTTCAAATTTAGAAGACAAAAAGTTCTTGGTCTCATCAATAATATTCACATTAGGACCAAATATTAACATGTCATCTACATAGAATCATATAATTACACAATTTGAACCTATCATCTTAGAATAAACACATGTATCAGATGAATTTACAATAAAGTCATTATCCACTAATGTGATATTAAATTTTTCATACCATTGCTTAGGTGCTTGTTTTAGTCCATACAAGGACTTTCTCAGTTTGCATACATTATCCTCTTGTCCTGGAACCACAAACCCTCAGGTTGAGTCATATATATCTCTTCCTCTAAATCACCATTTAGAAATGTTCTTTTGACATCCATTTGTTGTACCACTAAATCATGAATAGCGGCTAAAGCAATAAGAGTTCTAATGGTCGTTATTTTTGTCACGGGAGAATATGTATCAATGCAATCAACACCTTTCTTTTGGTTAAAAGCCCTAATCACAAGTCTAGTCTAATATTTATCAATTGTACCATCAGGTCTCAATTTCTTCTTAAATATTCACTTGCTACTTATGGACTTACAACCTTTAGGCAAATCATACAAGTCCCAAGTATGATTAGAAACTATAGAGTCTAGTTCACTTTTAATAGCCTCTTTCCAAAATATAATATCTATTGATCTCATTGCTTCATCATAAGTTTTAGGGTCTTCTTATATTAAATAGATAGACACTAATTCATCATTTAAAACATTAATATCAAAATTTTCAATAAAGAAAGTAGTGATAAAATCAGGACCAAAATTAGTCTCAACTCTACGTCTTTTCCTTCTTCTAAGTTCATTTTCATGATCATTAGAAATAACATTCGAAGAAAGCATAACATGAGAATTAACTGACATAGATGTAGAAGAACTGTTTTTCACATCACTTGACACATTAATTTTTAAAGGAAAAATATGCTCAAAAAAATCTACATCGCTAGATTCACAAACAGAATGATCACTTAGAGACATAAATATATATGCAACACTATTTTGAGCATAACCAATAAAGACAGTATCAGAAGTCTTAGAACCAATATTTACGCGTTTAAAATCAGGTAGCCCAACCTTAACCAAACAGCCCCACACTTTCAGAAATTTCAAGTTAGGAGCAAATCCTTTCGACAACTCATATGAGGTCTTGTCTAACTTCTTATGTGGGACTCTATTAAAAATATAGCATGCAGACAAGACTGCTTCTCCCCACATATTGTCAGATAGACTAGAGCTTAAAAGCATATAATTCATCATTTCTTTAAGGGTTCTATTTTTTCGTTTAGCTACACCATTTTGTTGGGGAGTATAGGGAGCACTAACCTCATGTATAATACCATTTTTCTAACAAAGAATTTCTAGAGTTTTAGTACTATATTCACCGCCCCTATCAAATCTAAATCTCTTGATTTTCTTGTCTAATTGATTTTCCACTTCTGCTTTGAATTTCAAAAACATGCTTTCAGCCTCATCTTTAGACTTAAGAGGATATACCTTAGTATATCTAGAAAAGTCATCAACAAAAGTAATATAATACCTTTTCCCACCTTTTTCTAACAGTGTTCTTGAAATTTGCTAAATTTGAATGCATTAGTTCAAGTAATTCAGTCTTTCTACTAATAACATATTTGAAAGGTTTTTTAGCATGCTTTGCTTCTACACACACAAGACATTTAAAAAATCATTAGTTTTTATCATAGATAGTAATTCCATTTTCCTAAGTCTTTTAATAGAAGCAATATTAACATGACCTAGTCTACCATGCCACAAATTGATAGACTCAACAATATAAGCAGAATTTGAAATACTTTCATTATTGACAATCTCTTGAACAATGTTCAATAAAAATAATCCTCCACTAAGATATCCCTTCCCAACAAAGTCTCCTCCACGAGAAATAATTATTTTATCAGCTTAAAAAACAAGTTTAAGGCCTACTTTGTTGAGAAGTGCTCCGGAAACTAAGTTTCTACGGAGGGAGGGAACATACAAAACATTGTTCAAGGATAATGTCTTTTCAGAACTTAATTTAAGTAAAACTTTTCCTTTACCCATAACTCTAGCAGTAGTAGAGTTACCCATGTAAACACACTCTCCATCAGTTGACTCATCAAAATCATGAAATAACTCTTTATTGGCACAGAAATGCCTTGAAGAGCCTGTGTCTAGCACCCAGTCAATTTTGTTGGCCACTAGATTTGCCTCAACGACTACAACAACAATCACTTCATTACCCTCAACAAGATGAGCTTGGACATCACTTTGTCCTTCCTGCTTTGAGTCCTACCCCTTTCTTTGATAGCACTCGGCAGCCCTATCACCAAGTTTTCCACAGACAAAACAAGGACCCTTAGATTTTTGAATTTGGCTCTCCGGCTTGTTAAATTGTTTTTTCTTCCTCACATGTTCATTTTCCAGGACTTTCTTCTGTTTGCCTTTGAACCTGCCTTTCACAACAGTACTAGAAGATTCAACAAGATTAGCTTCAGATGAATTAAGAGAAAGTGTTTCCATCTTATCTTTGAGACGGTTCACCTCTTCTGTCCTCATATAACTGATAAGTTCTTGCAGAGTTAAATTCTTTTTCTTATGTTTAATTGATTTCTATAATCACTCCAAGATGATGGAAATTTTTCAAGCAGAACATTAGCTTGAAATATCTCACATATCTTCATGTCCTCATTGAGAACATCAACAGTCAAGTTCTCATATTCGTGAACTTGTTCCATTATTGACTTATTATCAACCATTTGAAATTTAATCCACTGACCGACAACATATTTTTTCTTTCCTGCATCATCAGCACCATATTTCTTTTTCAAAATATCCCATATTTCTTTGGCAGATTTATAGGTAAAATATAAATCAAATAAAGGATTAGTCATATGATTTAGCAAAAGTCCTCTCACAAGTTTGTTATCCTTTTCAAACTTCTTTTTAACAACATCATCAACAATCATAACATTGCTAGAATCAGTAGTGGTGTTAGAACCATTCATAGAAGGTTCTTTAAATAAAACATAATCAACTTCTAATTGTTCAAAGAAGATTAAAAAAAATTGTGACCATCGTTTAAAATTATTTCCATCCAAAGGCTCAAGTTTTGACAAATCAGAAAAAGTTTTGTTCAAAGAAATAGCCATTTATCAATATTGTATGTTAGTAAAATCTCTTTCAAATTGTTGGGAAAAATACTACAATATTGGTATTAGATTGGAATTATAAAGTAATAAATAACTTATCACAAACACTGTGTCGTGGCAAGCCACTGCCTTGAAAGCGATTTTGGCTCGACTCCGGTGCAAATCGTAGTAGCCGGTCGCTCCCCAAGGTTCCACAGTTACTATCAAACACGTACACTCGTGGCTGAGAGTTTGGAGGTTACTCAAAACCAATTGCCCAAAAATATTCTAAGAATAAGAAGAAAGAAGGAAAATATTTTTCTTTTCTTTTTGTTGGTTGTATGGTAATGTTCACAAAGGTCATGCTTATATAGGATTTGCCAAAGAGGAGTTTCAAAGTGAAGATTTAATTTGTATAACGCATAGTGAATGTTAATGGCATTAAAAGTCATTACATCACATTCAACATAAACTCTTCTTATGTTTTGGAACGGAAAAATCAATCTCTTTGTAACGTTATTTACTTTGTGTTCTTTGCATTACACAAAAATGAATAAAGGTAGAATTAATATCACAGTTTGGTGGTAGAGATAAAAATATATTTGAAATTTAAAATATAAGAAAATTTAGGTAGTGACTAGTGCGGGATATGGGTAGGGTAAGTGAGGGATTCATGACATTTTTGGTAGTGTGGTAGGTGAGGAATTCATGACATTTTTAGTAGGTGAGGAATCCATTTTAAAGATTTTATTATAATATTCTTTTGCTAAGTGTCTTAATCTTGATATCTCTTTAATATTATTTATGATATATTCTAGATATAACATATCTTGGGTTCATAGGTTTATATATAAATTATTTTCCATTAATTGTTCTAATAGTTTTATATTTTCCATAGCTTCTGTCCAATATTGTGAATATTCGTAGTTCATATTAATCTGAATTTATTTCTAATTCATACCATTCTATTTTTTCGAGGTCTAAATCATGTAGGTCTATTTCATACCATTGTTGGTTTAGTATATCTTCTGGTCCGTCATCATTAAATATTTTTCCCATATGATTCTTCTTAATTCAATTATCTTTATACCTTTAAGTATATATAGGATTAAAGTTTCATAGTTTTTAAATATTTCATCATGCATGTATGTAGTCATGTTCATTGTTATGCAGGTTTTTTATTTTCCATTATTCCTTCCTATCATATTCATAATTGATTAAATTCATATTAGATCATTATGAACTAGATTATTTGTATATCATGTTCTCCTGTCACTACTAGCATCGTACTTTAGCGGATACTTCCTTCTTATCAACGACTCAACTTTGTTTACTCCCCTAAACGGCTTTCCTTGCCTACCGGTTTCAACATTAGGATGGCATAGTACAGAAGTTTTCTCCCTGTTTCCAGTGTGCTAATAAACTAGAAATCATGATTCAAATAATTTTAATACATAATAACTAACATAAATTTATTCAATCATATATATGATATTCAGGAATATATGAAATTAGTTCTGCATATTTTTTGAACAATATACCTTTGCCTCTTGCTTATCCATGATATCTGAAGGTTGTTCCATTATCTATTAGGTATTAAATATTGAATATTTCAGAGAGTGTTTTTAGGAAACTTGCTTCGTTTTATTGAAAGCTTGCTCATTATATTACATATACATTCCTTTATATAAAGGAAATTCTATTGCACTCACACTTATCTGCACACTACTTTAATAATGCAAACCTACCACACTTACCTACTTTACACTTGTCCCTTAATAATACTATCACACCTACCCACTTTACACTTGTCTACTTACTATTCTACTTTGCTTTACACCTATCCTATTCTACTTTACTTTACATTGTTCTTTACTACGTTTCTTTACAATAATTTACACAACAAGTCAAAAACTTTGACTTTACTTTATCTTTCAACTATTTACTTTAGGACTTTTCATAACTTGTCTTCTTTTTCTTCCACTTATATTCATAACTTGTTTGCCACTTCTTTTGTCTTTTCTCCTATCTTGTTTTTGCCTTTTCTATTGTATCACTCTAGCTGGACGTCTGGTATCATATTATATTCTCCTTTGCATTTTGAACATATATGATCTGGATATTTGTGTCCAATTAGCTTACAATATCTGGTTAATAGTTCATTTCAGATGAATCCCTTCTTTAGTGCTCTAGTAATAGGTTGTTCTTCTGGCTTGAGTAGAGATAATATCCATTTTTGTACTTCGTTCATATCTGCTTGCCTCAACTCTCTTGAGTTTGAATATATCATGAGTTGGTCTCATGAATAATAACTCCAGATTGCATTACCATTTAGATAATTATTTGCTAGTTCTTGGATAATTGTTGACATACAAATTATTCTCTGATTAGCATAGAAACTTGGTATCTCAATTTCTTGTATATCTGGTTGTTGTCCGATATCTTCTAGATATATCATATCTCCGGTTAATCCTATTTTTACAACTTGTATTATTGGTTTATTTCATCATATAGTATCTCTGCCGGGGCCGCATAAAACTTTACATAAAATAGATTGCCTTTTGCTACTCTTTTATAGGTTATAAATGCTTTGTGTATCGCTGGTATACCGCTTAGTTCTTCTCCATCGTATGTATAGACTGTACTTAATAATCCATAGTTGTAACAGGTTTTGACTAAATTTGCTTTAGTTTATGGTTGAGCTATCAACTTATTGTACCCTTGTAACTTTTGGGTTAAATAATCTTGGGTTAGTTCTTTAGTAGTGGTAGATCAGGGATTAAGATTCAAATATGTTTAGATTTTGTGTATATTCCTAATATAGGTTTGTGTTATATAGTTATAAATCTTTTTGTCTTTGTTTAGGCTCTCTGCATACGTTGAGGTTTGTGGTGATATAATCAATGGGTCTTTTGGTATTTTTGGTGTAAATGGTTTTTCAAACATTTTGTTTAAATTAGAGCTTGTATATTGTTTCCTAACTATTTTGCTTGTACCTTCAGCTGCATTGAAACAATCATTATGGGTTTTTTGGAGTATCCCAACGTCTTCTTCTAGCTCTGGATTTTAAAAGTCTTCTGTTCGACTTAGCTCCGCATTTTTATAGTTATGTTGCTGACTTGTACTAGCTTTAGACTTCAGATTATCTTCATTAGTCTTTAGCTTTTGTAACTTATTGTCCATACTGTCCACTTTGATACAAAGTGTAGTGATGGCTTTGAGAATCTCTTCAATTGTATTTTCTTTTTCAGTTTGAGTAGCTTTGTCTTGATAAGTAATCTGCAATAACATTCTTGTCAGTTTTTATTACTTCAATAGTAAATGTAAAATTTAATATATTTAACACCAATCTTCTCATTTCTTTTGTAGTTACTGAATCCTGTATTTTTCTTGTTAGCCACCATTTTACTTGTGTGTTATCTGTCCTTATAATAAATTTGTTATATACAATATATGGTTCAAATGATAGTAAACATTTATACAGTGAATATAAATCTTTCCTATTTATTTCCCATCTTATTTCTGTATTAGTAAATGTTCCTGAATAATATCTACAATGATGTTCTATTTTTTCTTTATCATACCTATATTTTAAGACTCATCTATAACTTTTTTCACTGGCGTCTGATTCTACTATATAAGTAATTTTTTTGTTTTCATCCAGAAAATATAGTTTAGGTAGGTTCTTACATAATAGTTTTACTTTTTGTATTTGTGTTTGGTCTTTTTTATCAAACTGGTATTCTATGTCTTTCTTTAATTTTTGTTGTAATAGTTTTAAATTCTTTGCTAATTTTGGTATGTATTCTCTTACTTGATTTACTAGTCCTAAGAATGATTGTAATTTCTTTTTTTTTGTCTAGTTGTTCGTTTGAGTTAATTATTTTTTGTACTATATGTGTTTGCATTTTTATTCCATTTTTATCTATTTGTATTCCTAAGAATTCTATTTGCTTTTTCATTATATCTGCTTTCTTTTTTCTTAGGCTTATACCTGATTAATCTATGAAATGTATAAATTTTTCTAATAACCTTATATGTTCATCTTGTGTTTTAGAGTATAATAATATATCATCAATATGTATTACACAATTTTCTATTTGTTTAAAGTAGTTATCCATAAAGTGTTGATATCTACCTGGTGCGTTTTTATATCCAAATGGTAATACATTCCATTCATAAAATCTTTGTGGTACTGTAAATGTTGTATGTTTTTTAGATTCTTCTTCTAACTTTAGGTGGTAAAATCATGATTTGCAGTCAAATTTACTAAAGTAATTATGACCTTGCATTTGTCTTATTTTTAATATTTTATTTGGTATTGGGTAATTATATGTTTTAGTTTTTTCATTTAAATTTCTATAATTAATAATCATTCTACTTTTTCCTTTTTTTTGTTCACTATGTTTATTTACTATAAATGCTGGGCTTGTATGGTTACTATTGCTTTCTTGTATTATCCTTTCTCTAGTAATTCACTTATATGTATCTTAAATTTTATTAAATCATTAAAATTATACTTTAATGGTTTTTGGGTTATTATACTATTATTATCAATTAGCTCAATTTTAACTTTTGTTTTATGTTTTTTCCATCCTTGTAAAGGATCTTCACTATATAATAATTCTAACTTATCTTGGATTATTTTTACTTTATCTATAGAAAATACAATTAATTCTATTTTAGGTTCTTCTTCTTTTATATCTTCTAATTTTTGTGTAATTTTCTCACTTCCTTTTATCCATTATGTTGTTTTTCGTTTTTTGTTATTTACTCTTTTTGCTCCTATTTTTTACTTACATGGTGTTGTGAACCACAAGTGTGTTTTTGTCATTATATGTGGATATATTTTTTCTAAAAATGGCATTCCTAATAGCAAATCTTTTGTGGTCAATTCAAAGTTATATATTTCTTCTATAACTAATATCTTATCCCATATTTGTATTTTTATATTTTTCGCCTTATGTGTGATCATGTTTCCTTCATTATTAAATCCTGTTACTACTGTCAGTGTTTTTAATTTTTCTCATTTATCTTCTGGTAAGCAATTGTATTTGCATATCATTGGTGTATAATATCTGTTGTAATATCCTTCTATTATTATCTTTGCAAGTATACTATTATTATCTTTGCAAGTATATATATTTTCATTTTTTTATCATAAGAAAGTTCTTTTTATTATTATCTTCTTATTATTACAATTTATTGTTAACTGTTTGTCTTCTAAATTATATCGTTTTACTTGTTCTAACCATTTTATTCCTAAATTGATATTTTTAACTCCTTGATATACTGTAAACTTTATTACTATTGGTACTCTTCTAATGATTATTTCCTTTTCTGTAGTTTCTTCGGTATATATTAATGCCTTTGGTAGTTCAGGGCATGATTGTTTAGTAGTAATTATTTCATCTTCTGTTACTAGTTCTCTTGTAATATAGTTTTCTTCTTGTCCTGTATTTATTAATATTAGATATTTTCGTTGTTTCATTACTCCCGTTATGTAGTAATGATATGATTTTATTTCTTCTTCTATTGATTTTGTGGAGTTTTATCTATTCTTCTTGAACTACTCATTTTTGATGATATTTGGGGTATTTCATAATTTATTCTTTTTGATGTGCTTAATCTTTCTTTTACTATTTCTAAATCTTCTTCTATATCAATCTCATTATAACTATAATCATTATTATCTATGACTGTAACTATCCTTTCAAAAGGATTTTCTATTTTTATTTTATTTATTTTATTTTTTGCTGTTATTTTATGTTTTGTTGTTGAAACATATAGGTTTTTACATCTAGTTGTAAATATTTTACTTCCTGGGGCTAGTTCTATCCCTGACATTTTCCAATATAATACTAGTGATTTATCAATATTCCTGTCATTTATTATTACTAAGTAGTTAGCACTTATTATGAATTTAAATTTTTGTTATATGAGGTTATCTTTTACTGTACTTATTATACTTTTTTATATGTGTTATATAATTCTATCATCCGTTAAGTATATTTCTAAGGGTGTATCTATTCCTTCTCTAAAGCATTCTTTTATTAGTATTTCTGTTCCTCCTAAATGTACATATTTAATTGGATTTTTAGCCTTAATATCTTGTATTTCTTTATTTATTATTCGTTTGTTTATTATTGGTATTTTAGCCTTTCCTTTGATGTATTTGCAATCTATGATATGTTCTCTTTGACTTACTACATAATATTCTTCTTTTTGTCGTTTAAACCAATTTCTCATTGTTGGTATTTCGAATATTTTTTCTATGCTTAGGTCTAATTCTTTTCCTTTTATTTGTTCAAATATATTATTATCAAATATTATTTTTTGTTCTGTCAATTCTTCATCTTGATATTTTTCTTTAGTTATTATTTGTGTATCTGTTTCAATCATTGATATAGTATTCATTATCTGATTCTATTACTGAATTATTTTCCATTTCGTCTGTTTCGTTTTATGATAATTCATATATACTATCTTCACTTTCTAATTTATAATCTACGTACTCTATTTGTGTATATTTTTCATTGTCTACCAGTATTTCTGATATTTGTTTTTTCTTTGGAATTTTAGGTAATGTACAATTTTTAGCTATATGTCCTAATTTTCCACAATTGTAACAAGTACATTCTGTTAATTTTTTTCTTTGGTCTATATGGTCTTTTAGTTTTATTGTTTTTTACATAGTATCTTCTTCTTGGTTTTTTATATTTATATTTTGATCTGTATCTTTTATTATATTACTTTTTATAGTATCTGTCTGTACAACGGAATTGGGATGTTGTTTTATTTTTGCAATATGCTAAGTTTTTTTACCAATATTTTTTCCATTTTTATTTCTTCTTTATGTTTTTCACATAGTTCTATAAACCATCGTTGTAAGAATCTCATTCTAGTTCCTAAGATATATGTTAATCCTGCTTCATTCTAACTTTTTATTACTTTTGAATTAAAAGGTTCTGGTAATTTTGTAAAATATATTTTTCTTATTTCTTTACTTTCTGCTATGCTATATGTTCCTTTATAATAATATTCTCTAAATGCACATGTATATTCATCTATATAACAGGTGTTACATATTGCTAATTTTGTCATTAGATTTCGGTTTATGATTTTTTCTTTATTTTGTTCTTCTACTTCTATTGTCATACTACTAAATTCGTTTCTTATAGCTACTTTGTATTTATATAATATTTCCATAGTTGTAGTAGCTATTTCACCATCAAATTTTTTATTACTTCTTAGAGTTTTTAAACTTTCATCTGATAAATTTTATAGCCATAATTTTACTGTTCTTATAATAGTTCTTTCTATATATCCTGGTGTTTGTGTCATTCCTATTTTGTTATCTATTAATTGTTTTGATATATATCCCATCCAAAATTGGATTGTTTTATTTATATCTACTACACATTCTAAATCTAAAAAATTATGTTGTTCAGTTATTGGTTTAGGTGTCCATTTTTTATTCAATCTTTTATCCCACATAGTTTTTTCTCTATCATATTGTTTATAGTTTGTATTATAGTATCTTAGATTTTTTGAATTTTTTACTCCTGATGTACTTGGTTTTTCATCCATGTCTACATCTCCTATATTTACTTATAAATTCTTTGTATTATTTATGTTTGTTAAAAGTTCCGTATATGTTTCGCTTGTTTCCGAATGTTGTTCTTCTAGATCATCGTCATTTATTTCATCAATTCTTATTTCAGGTAGATTATCTTGGTTATTTTTTTCTTTTTCTTCTAATTCATTTTCTAATTGTAATTTTTCTTTAAATTTAATTATCTCATTTGCTAATTTTGTTTTTTATTCTTTTACTTTTTGTTTCATTTCATACATTTCTTTTAATATTGCCAGCTCTTTTTCTAGTTCTATTATTTTAGTATTCTTTACTTCTTCTAATTGTTGAACTTCCTTTTTTGCATGTTGTTTTATTTTTTCAATTTTCTTTTTTCTATCTATTTCTTCATTTTCTTTTTTTATTCTCATCATAGCAGTTAAACTATCTTCTAGTTTTACCGTTTCTTTTTCTAACATTAAACTTAGATTGTCACCTGTTTTCTTATATCTTCTTCCTATATTAGAAAATATTATTTTTATTTTTAATCTGTCATAATTTTCAAATGTTTTTTCATCTATTGCGTAGTCTTCTTTATTCAATTATTGATTGTGTTGAAGTTTATATTCTAAACTTTCTATCTGCATCTGTAGATGTAAAATAGTTTTCCTTTGTGCTACTATAGATTTTTTACAAGTTCTGCGAATATATTACTGTTAAGTCTATTTTGCCTATGTCTTAATTCTTGTCTTTTTGCTATAATTATTTCAGCAAGTTGTTGTCTATATTCATTATTCTCGTTATTCATTTTATTTTTAAATACTGAATATATTTATATTCTATTTAAGATATATTATATATTAATTGATCTAATTTATCGTTATCAATTTTTGTGATATTGAGTTGTTTGTATTCTAGATATAATTTGTTTAATTTTCTTCTTATTTTTCTTATTTTTCTACTAGTATGTTTCTTCTTATATTTCTTTTGATCCATAGCTCTGATATCATTTTTCGTAGCAGAATTCATCTTTTTGGTAGGTGAGGGATTCATGATATTTTTGGTAGTGTGGTAGGTGAGGAATTCATGACATTTTTGGTAGGTGTAACTTTTTGGTAGGTGAGGAATCCATTTTAAAGATTTTATTATAATATTCTTTTGTTAAGTGTCTTAATCTTGATATCTCTTTAATATTATTTATGGTATATTCTAGATATAACATATCTTGGGTTCTTAGGTATATATATAAATTATTTTCCATCAATTGTTCTAATAGTTTTATATTTTCCATAGCTTCTGTCAAATATTGTGAATATTCGTGGTTCATTTTAATCTGAATTTATTTCTAAATCATATCCTCCTATTCTTTCGAGGTCTAAATCATGTAGGTCTATTTCATACCATTGTTGGTTTAATATATCTTTTGGTTCGTTATCATTAAATATTTTTTCCCATATGATTCTTATTAAATTCAATTATCTTTATACCTTTAAGTATATATAGGATTAAAGTTTCATAGTTTTTTATTATTTCATCATGCATGTATGTAGTCACGTTCGTTGTTATGCAGGTTTTTTATTTTCCATTATTCCTTCCTATCATATTCATAATTGATTAAATTCATATTAGATCATTATGAACTAGATTATTTGTATATCATATTCTCCTGTCACTACTAGCATCGTACTTTAGCGGATACTTCCTTCTTATCAACGCCTCAACTTTGTTTACTCCCCTAAACGGCTTTCCTTGCCTACCGGTTTCAACATTAGGATGGCATAGTATAGAAGTTTTCTCCCTGTTTCCAGTGTGCTAATAAACTAGAAATCATGATTCAAATAATTTTAATACATAATAACTAACATAAATTTATTCAATCATATATATGATATTCAGGAATATATGAAATTAGTTCTGCATATTTTTTGAACAATATACCTTTGCCTCTTGCTTATCCATGATATCTGAAGGTTGTTCCATTATCTATTAAGTATTAAATATTGAATATTTCAGAGAGTGTTTTTAGGAAACTTGCTTCGTTTTATTGAAAGATTGCTCATTATATTACATATACATTCCTTTATATATAAAGGAAATTCTACTGCACTCACACTTATCTGCACACTACTTTAATAATGCAAACCTACCACACTTACCCACTTTACACTTGTCCCTTAATAATGCTACCACACCTACCCACTTTACACTTGTCTACTTACTATTCTACTTTTCTTTACACCAATCCTATTCTACTTTACTTTACATTGTCCTTTACTACGTTACTTTACAATAATTTACACAACAAGTCAAAAACTTTGACTGTACTTTATCTTTCAACTATTTACTTTAGGACTTTTCATAACTTGTCTTCTTTTTCTTCCACTTGTCTGCCATTTCTTTTGTCTTTTCTCCTATCTTGTTTTTGCTTTCTCTTTTGTATCACTCTAGCTGGATATCTGGTATCACATTATATTCTCCGTTGCGTTTTGAACATCTATAATCTGGATATTTGTGTCCAATTAGCTTACAATATCTGGTTAATGGTTCATTTGAGATGAATCCCTTCTTTAGTGCTCTAGTAATAGGTTGTTCTTCTAGTTTGAGTAGAGATAATATCCATTTTTGTACTTCGTTCATATCTGCTTGCCTCAGCTCCCTTGAGTTTGAATATATCATGAGTTGGTCTCGTGAATAATAACTCCATATTGCATTACCATTTACATAATTATTTGCTA
Organism: Solanum stenotomum; assembly: GCF_019186545.1. Classification (NCBI taxonomy): domain Eukaryota; kingdom Viridiplantae; phylum Streptophyta; class Magnoliopsida; order Solanales; family Solanaceae; genus Solanum; species Solanum stenotomum. Next base: position 34,012,242 of record NC_064283.1, read on the forward strand.
GTTCTTGGATAATTGTTGGCATACCAATTACTCTCTTATTAGCATAGAAACTTGGTATCTCAATTTCTTGTATCTCTGGTTGTTGTCCAATATCTTCTGGATTTATCATATCTCCGGCTAATCCTATTTTTATAACTTGTATTATTGGTTTTATTTCATCAAATAGTATCTCTATCGGGGCCGCATAAAACTTTACATAAAATATATTGCCTTTTGTTACTCTTTTATAGGTTATAAATGATCTGTGTATCTCTGGTATACCGCTTAGTTCTTCTCCATCGTATGTTTAGACTGTACTTAATAATCCATAGTTGTAACAGATTTTGACTAAATTTGCTTTAGTTCGTGGTTGAGCTATCAACTTATTGTACCCTTGTAACTTTTGGGTTAAATAATCTTGGGTTGGTTCTTTAGTAGTGGTAGATCTGGAATTAAGATTCAAATATGTTTGGATTTTGTGTATATTACTAATATAGGTTTGTGTTATATGGTTATAAATCTTTTTGTCTTTGTTTAGGCTCTCTGCATACGTTGAGGTTTGTGGTGATATAATCAATGGGTCTTTTGGTATTTTTGGTCTAAATGGTTTTTCAAACATTTTGTTTAAATTAGAGCTTGTATATTGTTTCCTAACTATTTTGCTTGTACCTTCAGCTGCATTGAAACAATCATTATGGGTTTTTTGGAGTATCCCAACGTCTTCTTCTAGCTCTGGATTTTAAAAGTCTTCTGTTCGACTTAGCTCCGCATTTTTATAGTTATGTTGCTGACTTGTACTAGCTTTAGACTTCAGATTATCTTCATTAGTCTTTGGCTTTTGTAACTTATTGTCCATACTGTCCACTTTGATACAAAGTGTAGTGATGGCTTTGAGTATCTCTTCAATTGTATTTTCTTTTTCAGTTTGAGTAGCTTTGTCTTGATAAGTAATCTGCAATAACATTCTTGTCAGTTTTTATTACTTCAATAGTAAATGTAAAATTTAATATATTTAACACCAATCTTCTCATTTCTTTTGTAGTTACTGAATCCTGTATTTTTCTTGTTAGCCACCATTTTACTTGTGTGTTATCTGTCCTTATAATAAATTTGTTATATACAATATATGGTTCAAATGATAGTAAACATTTATACAGTGAATATAAATCTTTCCTATTTATTTCCCATCTTATTTCTGTATTAGTAAATGTTCCTGAATAATATCTACAATGATGTTCTATTTTTTCTTTATCATACCTATATTTTAAGACTCCTCTATAACTTTTTTCACTGGCGTCTGATTCTACTATATAAGTAATTTTTTTGTTTTCATCCAGAAAATATAGTTTAGGTAGGTTCTTACATAATAGTTTTACTTTTTGTATTTGTGTTTGGTCTTTTTTATCAAACTGGTATTCTATGTCTTTCTTTAATTTTTGTTGTAATGGTTTTAAATTCTTTGCTAATTTTGGTATGTATTCTCTTACTTGATTTACTAGTCCTAAGAATGATTGTAATTTCTTTTTTTTTGTCTAGTTGTTCGTTTGAGTTAATTATTTTTTGTACTATATGTGTTTGCATTTTTATTCCATTTTTATCTATTTGTATTCCTAAGAATTCTATTTACTTTTTCATTATATCTGCTTTCTTTTTTCTTAGGCTTATACCTGAGTAATCTATGATATGTATAAATTTTTCTAATAACCTTATATGTTCATCTTGTGTTTTAGAGTATAATAATATATCATCAATATATACTACACAATTTTCTAGTTATTTAAAGTAGTTATCCATAAAGTGTTGATATCTACCTGGTGTGTTTTTATATCTAAATGGTAATACATTCCATTCATAAAATCTTTGTGGTACTGTAAATGCTATAAGTTTTTTCGATTCTTCTTCTAACTTTAGGTGGTAAAATCATGATTTGCAGTCAAATTTACTAAAGTAATTATGACCTTGTATTTGTCTTATTTTTAATATTTTATTTGGTATTGGGTAATTATATGTTTTAGTTTTTGCATTTAAATTTCTATAATCAATAATCATTCTACTTTTTCCTTTTTTTTGTTCACTATGTTTATTTACTATAAATGTTGGGCTTGTATGCTTACTATTGCTTTCCTGTATATATCCTTTTTCTAGTAATTCACTTATATTTATCTTAAATTCTGTTAAATCATTAAAATTATACTTTAATGGTTTTTGGGTTATTATACTATTACTAGTATACGTGCCCGCGCGTTGCGCGGATATTTTAAAATATAATAATTTTTAGATTTAAAATAATTAATACAAATTATTATTGAATAACAAAAGTGCATGTATAATAATATACAATGTTTTCATTTTATATAGACACTTATGCTAACAAAAAAATCACCATAATTATGTGCAATGAGGGTATTTTCTTCAAAGACACTAAACATTATACTAACAATTCTTCTTCTTCTAGTATAATGAAGATTGATAACATATGTGGCGTGTGTTGAATTGATACCTGTGCTAATTAATTAAATCTTAAATTAATAGATCAATCTAAAACCTAGTATTAAAAATATTTATGATAGTTTTAGCTAAATCTAAATATAATTTTCAAAGCATGTTGCAACCTCTTTAGCACACTCCTCTCTCGTTCAATCTTGCAAAATAAAATATTTTTTATTTAATCAAATACAATTTCATAAAATAAGAATGTATAAAAAAAATGATGTTCACTTATCAATTAAAACAAAAGATACTATGATAAAATTATTTTTAAAAAAATATTTTTCGATATAATTTTAATTTGAAGATTACTAAGAATAGTAGCAAATCATTTATCTCTAAAAAAGAATGTAGTTGAGATCAATAAGGATGTAAATCACCTTATCTCTAAAAAAAGAGTTGAAATTATATTATTTAATGATAAGATTAAAAGGTTTGATAAATCTACAAATTAAGTAATATAAGTAAAGTCTATACGAAGTGGGAGAAATAAAAGAGAACACTACATGATATAGGTGTTTTGTAATTTGTTAGTTATTTTTAACTAAGAATTTTTATTATTTTTTTTGAGAAAATCTCGAAATTGTTAAAATAATATAACTACCCATTTTTGTTTTTGGCAATTTTATTTGACAACTTTTTACATAATTATTTATCAAATTAAAATTATATTTTTTTGGAGAGAATTTTTTTAAAAAAATATCCAAACTGAAAATTTTAGAATTATTCTGATGATGAATGTTGCAATATTTTGCAAAATACAAATTTACAATATTTTAAATTTTTTTAAAATTTTTTTTATAATTTAAAAAATTATATGTTGATGCTATTTTCTTATTACATAATATTTATTTGAAATACTAAATTCATTTTATATAAACTCAAAATTTGAATTGAATTATTTTGTGATGTGTGACACTTTTGTCTTTCCTATTATATAGGTAGAAGATTAAAATATATAATTGAGTTTTGAGAGATAACGATAGCTAGGTAAGTGGTGAGGAATTTTAGGAGATGCTTTAGATTAGCTTTTGTTTTCAATCATTATTTTATTTTTGAAAAAAATTATCTACGTATTTATAGCTATGTCTTTGTCAATGTTTTTCTTTTTCTTATTTTTTTCATTAATTATTTTAGTTTATTTATTTATTTTGTAGCATGAGATTTTTAAATTTTTTTCAAATAGTTAATTTTGTTGTTTATTAATTTTTTTCTTTTGTTTTAGTTTTGTTCTAAAACTACCAAATGACTTGATATTAGAATCGATTTTTGCACATTATTGTTGTATTATCTAATTATTTCAATTTTAAAATATTATGTATCAACCTTGATCTCATTGGTCATTTCTTCAAATGTAAATATTACTTTATACAAAGGAAACTAATAGTAATTTTGAAGCTCTAAATAATATATGATTTGTATTATTTTTTGTGATGATTTTTTTATTAAAAAATCAGAAAAAGTTAAGTGAATTTTTACTTGAACACTAAGTGTTATTATATCTACACAATAATCATGTCAAATTATTTCTTGGAGGATTGATATCATAAACCTCTTATCAATATAAGTCTTGAAAACTTATCTATAATCAAAAGAAAATCAAGCATGTCATGATTTCAATTTTTGTACATATAATAATTGCTTTTAATTTTCACAAAAATCGAATTTTGATCTATTTTATTTCTACCCAAAACACATTAAATAAATTTTGTTATATTTCATAATATATCTGTTAACTTCTGCGAAGTAACACAAAATCTTAGATATAACTTTAACAAAAAAATTGAGAACATTTCATGGAAAAAAACAATTAATCAAATAAATCATATTTGATAAATTTTATATTATCTTAAATCTCTTGTTGATATGAGCCTTGAAAACATACTTGTAAATAAAGAAAAATCAAGCATTTCATGAAATTTAAAATTATAATTTTTTAAATTCATTTATTAATGTCATGTGCATAACATTTGATTAATAAACCCAAAAAAAATTGATTTTTGCACATTATTGTTGTATCATCTAATTACTTAAATTTCAAAGGAAACTAATAGTAATTTTGAAGCTCTAAATAACATACAATTTGTATTATTTTTTGTGATAATTTTTTTAATTTTTTTTTTACAGAAAAAGCAAATGAAATGTTTCTTGAATACAAAGTGTTGTATCTGCACAATAATAACACCAAATTTTTTCTTGTAGGATTGCTTTCGTATACCTCTTACCAATGTAAACCTTAAACATCTATATAATCAAAATTTGTGATAACATTGCTGCAACAAAGTTAAATGTAACACTAATATTTAAATTATAATATATGAAATATTCAAAAGTCTTAATTGATTTTAGATAAATCTACAAATAAATGTAAAATATTAGTATATTTTACTCATAATCTGGTGCCTTCATTGCATTGGATGAATTGCAAGTATATTAAGACATAGCATATATTGATTAGAGTAACAATAAACTACAGTCAATTTCTACATTCATTTCACCAATGCAAATGTTCCTTTGCGTTCATTCAATCTACTCAAGTGTATGATGAAGAAATGAACATGATTGTTATCCAAGTGACTTGATCTATTCATGAGTCCGGGTAAGAGAGATTTCGAACTTGTGTAAGAATACTCAAATTTGAGAACTCATAATACGTAAAAATAGCATAAGAGGATAGAATAATCATATGGATTATTATGAATAAACAAAAAATGTATAAGATCTATCACATAAATTAGTACAGACTGATTTTAATAATTGAAATTCATATTATACTACTCAGTCAAATTTACAAATATCTTCTCAAACTTATGGTCTCTGTACCCTTTGACACTAAAGCCTTGCATATCGCAGTGTCAACAAAGTCACTGCCTCTGATCCTATGAGGCTATGACTACAATCCGTTAAAAAAAAGAAAATAAAGATAGATAAAAGAGGAATCAAACATCAAACAAATAAATAAAAACAAAACAAATATGAAAGAGATATACAACCTAAATTTTCATAAATAATAAAAGTCTAATTACTATATTTGAAGATCTCACATGAAGTCCTATTAACTATTAAACATCGTAAATTTGCAAAACTACATATATCATAAATGCATTATAATATACTCCACAAAATATGAAGGCGAATTGAATTTAATCCTTGCAAAACTATTTTCCAAATAGTTTAAAATAACTCCATAAAGAGGTACATGAATTGATATAAAAAATTAAATTTTAAGCAATTCAACTTTTTAGAAAGAAATCCAAAAATGTTGCTTGAAATTTTTCGCAAATATCTATCAATGTCAAAGTAAAAACTAAAGCAAGAAGTTTCAAATTTAAAACTATTAAGAAAAATATGAAAGTAAATTTAGAGAGAAAATTGACATTATACCTTTAAAGAAGTGTTGTTGTAGAAATATTAGTTTGTCCCATTAACATGTTAAGAAGATCAATATGAGATGTATCAAGCCATTTCTTCACCATTATTGAGATTTGAGAACAAAGAGAACAAAGGAGAAAAGAAGAGTGAAAAATTGTAGGCGGTAGATTTAAAAAATAGGATAGTAATGCTTGTCTTTTGATATATATAATATTTTTTAAACATAATAATTGAGAATTTTAATTACTATAAAATTGATTTGATTTTTTTTAATTAGTTTATAAAAAAAAAATCTAGCAGTTTTTAATTTAAGATAGAATTGGGAAGTTAGTCGGTAGTTAGTTGATTTTTTTTTCATTAATAATTGAGAATTTTAATTACTAAAAAACTAATTTGAAAAATTTAAATTAGTTTATAATAAAAAAAATATTCCAGCAGTTTTTTAATTTAAGATAGAATTGGGAAGTTAGTAGGTAGTTAGTTGATTTTTTTTCATTATTTTACATAGACTTTTAATTAATTGTCATTTCAATAATAAAGACTGTATTTAATATGTGTATCAAAATTACCGCATTTAATAACATGAAACGTGCATTTGTGTATGATGTGCTTACAGAACTTAAATTACATTCTACTTATATATAAGAGGGAGTTTATGATGGGACATTTGAATGTCCCATCATAAACTCCCTATATAATACATAATATAATAATATAATATAATAAATCATTTTTTCTACTATATAATATATATAATATATATTTATTTTCTAAGGGAGTTTATATAATATATAATATAATATTCTACTTATATAATATATACATAAACTCCCTTTTATTATATAGTAGAAAATAAATATAATATATATATATATATAATATAATATAATATATAATTCTACATATATATATATATAAAATATAATATAATATGATATATAATTCTACTTATATATAATAATATAATATAATAAATCATTTACAAATGACTTAAAATATTTAATATTTAAAATTCTACCATAAAATAAGTTGACTCTCAAAATTCTATCCGGGTCACATATATTGAGACAGAAAAAATAACATATATCATTTTAAAATTATCAAAAAAGTATTAAAAATAATAATAATTAACAACTTAAAATATCTGGAAGACATTTTAAAAGGGTTAATTTTGTAATTTTATCCATATCACATAAATTAGGAAGTTATTTGAAAGTTACATAAAAATATTATAAATCACAATAATTAATAACTTAAAATTTTTTTTTTAAAAAAAGTGCAAATTTGGATGACTCTTCAAATTTCATTTGTGTCACATAAATTGAGACAACAAAAATAGCATATATTGCGTCCATTTTAATTTATTTGTCTTAATTTTTTTTTATATTTACAAATTGCGTAAAAATATTATAAATCATGATAATTGACAACATAGAATATGTTTTGAAAAAGATACAAAAAAATTGCACTGATTCTTGAAGTTAATCTATCGTAAAAATACTATAAATCATGATAATTGACAACATAAAATATGTTTTTAAAAAGATACCAAAAATTCCATTGATTCTTGAAGTTAATCTATCGTAAAAATACTATAAATCATGATAATTGACAACATAAAATATTTCAAAAATAAATACATTTAAAAAAATTCAATTGATTCTTGAAATTAATCTATCGTTAAAACTTATGTATAAAATACAATAAATCGTGATAATTGATAACTTAAAATATTTATTAAAAAAACAGAAAAAAATTGACTGATTCTTAAAATTAAATCGTGATAATTGACAACATAAAATTGTTCAAAAATGTGGTATGTGGGTAGTCTTATTGTGGCTTGAATAGCGTCAAAGAAAGTACAGGTTTGTGATAAAAAAACTTATTCCTTTATCCACGCAAACAATCGCTTCAAAAACTTCGTTATTAGCCCCAAAACATACCATTTATGTTATTGGGCCCGTGCATAGCACGGGCAACAAAATCTAGTATATATATATAATAGAGAGATTATTGACATGTGTCTATATTTATTTATTTAATTATTGATTATTAATTATTTAAAATTTATTTAAAATACTGAAAATTTGTGGTGTTGACATGTGTCATTTTTTCTTTTCCTTTCATATATAGATAGATTATTAATTAGCTCAATTTTTACTTTTGTTTTATGTTTTTCCCTTCCTTGTAAAGGATCTTCACTATATAATAATTCTAACTTATCTTGGATTATTTTTACTTTATCTATAGAAAATACAATTAATTCTATTTTAGGGTCTTCTTCTTTTATATTTTCTAATATTTGTGTAATTTTCTCACTTCCTTTTATCCATTCTGTTGTTTTTCGTTTTTTGTTATTTACTCTTTTTGCTCCTATTTTTTCTTTACATGGTGTTGTAAACTATCAGTGTCTTTTTGTTATTATATGTGAGTATAATTTTTCTAAAAATGGCATTCCTAATAGCATATCTTTTGTGGTCAATTCAAAGTTATATATTTCTTCTATAGTTAATATCTTATCCCATATTTGTATTTTTATATTTTTCACCTTATATGTGATCATGTTTCCTTCATTATTAAATCCTGTTACTACTATCGGTATTTTTAATTTTTTCCATTTATCTTCTGGTAAGCAATTGTATTTGCATATATTAGCTTCTGCTCCTGTGTCTATCATTGATGTATAATATATTTTGTAATATCCTTCTATTATTATCTTTGCAAGTATATATATTTTCATGTTTTTATCATAAGAAAGTTCTTTTTATTATTATCTTCTTATTATTATAATTTATTGTTAACTGTTTGTCTTCTAAATAATATGGTTTTACTTGTTCAAACCATTTTATTCCTAAAGTGATATTTTTATCTCCTTGATATACTGTAAACTTTATTACTATTGGTACTCCTCTAATGATTATTTTCTTTTCTGTAGTTTCTTCGGTATATATTAATGCCTTTGGTAGTTCAGGGCATGATTGTTCAATAGTAATTTTTTCATCTTCTGTTACTAGTTCTCTTGTAATATAGTTTTCTTCTTGTCCTGTAGTTATTAATATTAGATATTTTTGTTGTTCCATTACTCCCGTTATGTAGTAATCATATGGTTTTATTTCTTCTTCTATTGATTTTTGTGGAGTTTTATCTATTCTTATTGAGCTACTCATTTTTGATGATATTTGGGGTATTTCATAGTTTATTCTTTTTGATGTGTTTAATCTTTCTTTTACTATTTATAAATATTCTTCTATATCAATCTCATTATAACTATAATCATTATTATCTATGACTGTAACTATCCTTTCAAAAGGATTTTCTATTTTTATTTTTTTTATTTTATTTTTTGCTGTTATTTTATGTTTTGTTATTAAAACATATAAGTTTTTACATCTAGCCGTAAATATTTTACTTCCTGGGGCTAGTTCTATCCCTGATATTTTCCAATATAATACTAGTGATTTATCTAAATTCATGTCATTTATTGCTACTGAGTAGTTAGCACTTAATATGAATTTAAATTTTTGGTATATGATGTTACCTTTTACTGCAATTATTATACTTTTTTCTATGGGTTGTATAATTTTATCATCCGCTAAGTATATTTGTATGGGAGTATCTATTCCTTCTCTAAAACATGCTTTTATTAGTATTTTTGTTCCTCCTAAATGTACATATTTAATTGGATTTTTAGCTTTAATATCTTGTATTTCTTTATTTTTATTCGTTTGTTTGATATGTTCTCTTTGACTTACTACATAATATTCTTCTTTTTGTCGTTTAAACAAATTTCTCATTGTTGGTATTTTGAATATATTTTCTACGCTTGGGTCTAATTCTTTTCCTTTTATTTGTTCAAACATATTATTATCAAATATTATTTTTTGTTCTGCCGATTCTTCATCTTGATATTTTTCTTTAGTTATTATTTGTATATCTGTTTCAGTCATTGACATAGTATTCATTATCTGATTCTATTACTGAATTATTTTCCATTTCGTCTGTTTCGTTTTATGATAATTCATATATACTATCTTCACTTTCTAATTCATAATCTACGTACTCTATTTGTGTATATTTTTCATTGTCTACCAGTATTTCTGATATTTGTTTTTTCTTTGGAATTTTAGGTAATGTACAATTTTTAGCTATATGTCCTAATTTTCCACAATTATAACAAGTACATTCTAGTAATTTTTTCTTTGGCCTATATGGTCTTTTAGTTTTATAGTTTTTTACATAGTATCGTCTTCTTGGTTTTTTATATTTATATTTTGATCTGTATTTTTTATTATATTTCTTTTTATAGTATCTGTCTGTACAACCGAATTGGGGTGCTGTTTTATTTTTGCAACATGCTAAGTTTTTTGACAATATTTTTTCCATTTTTCTTCTTCTTTATGTTTTTCACATAGTTCTATAAACCATCGTTGTAAGAATTTCATTCTAGTTCCTAAGGTATCTGTTAATCCTGCTTCATTCCAACTTTTTATTACTTTTGAATTAAAAGGTTCTGGTAATTTTGTAAAATATAATTTTCTTATTTCTTTACTTTCTGCTATGCTATATGTTCCTTTATAATAATATTCTCTAAATGCACATGTATATTCATCTATATAACAGGTGTTACATATTGCTAATTTTGTCATTAGATTTCGGTTTTTGATTTTTTCTTTATTTTGTTCTTCTACTTCTGTTGTCATACTACTAAATTCGTTTCTTATAGCTACTTCGTATTTATATAATATTTCCATAGTTGTAGTAGCTATTTCACCATCAAATTTTTTATTACTTCTTAGAGTTTTTAAACTTTCATCTGATAAATTTTGTAGCCATAATTTTACTGTTTCTATAAGTGTTCTTTCTATATATCCTGGTGTTTGTGTCATTCCTATTTTGTTATCTATTAATTGTTTTGATATATATCCCATCCATAATTGGATTGTTTTATTTATATCTACTACACAGTCTAAATCTAAAAAATTATGTTTTTCAGTTATTGGTTTATGTGTCCATTTTTTATTCAATCTTTTATCCCACGTAGTTGTTTCTCTATCATATTGTCCATAGTTTGTATTATAGTATCTTGGATTTTTTGAATTTTTTACTCCTGATGTACTTGGTTTTTCATCCATGTCTACGTCTCCTGTATTTACTTCTAAATTCTTTGTATTATATATGTTTGTTAAAAGTTCCGTATATGTTTAGCTTGTTTCCAAATGTTGTTCATCTAGATCATCGTCATTTATTTCATCAATTCTTATTTCAGGTTGATTATCTTGGTTATTTTCTTCTTTTTCTTCTAATTCATCTTCTAATTGTAATTTTTCTTTAAATTTAATGATCTCATTTGCTAATTTTGTTTTTTGTTCTTTTTCTTTTTGTTTCATTTTATACATTTCTTTTAACATTGCTAGCTCTTTTTCTAGTTCTATTATTTTAGTATTTTTTACTTCTTCTAATTGTTGAACTTTCTTTTTTGCCTGTTGTTTTATTTTTTCAATTTCCGTTTTTCTATCTATTTCTTCATTTTCTTTTGTTATTCTCATCATAGCAGTTAAACTATCTTCTAGTTTTACCGTTTCTTTTTCTAACATTAAACTTAGATTGTCACCTATTTTCTTATATCTTCTTCCTAGATTAGAAAATATTATTTTTATTTTTAATCCGTCATAGTTTTCATATGTTTTTTCATCTATTGCGTATTCTTCTTTTTTCATTTATAGATTGTGTTGAAGTTTATATTCTGAACTTTCTATCTGTATCTGTAGATATAAAATAGGTTTCCTTTGTGCTACTATAGATTTTTTACAAGTTCCTGCAAATATATTACTGTTAAGTCTATTTTGCCTATGTCTTAATTCTTGTCCTTTTTCTATAATTATTTCAGCAAGTTTTTGTCTATATTCGTTATTCTCGTTATTCATTGTATTTTTAAATACTGAATATATTTATATTCTATTTTAGATATATTATCTATTAATTGATCTAATTTGTTGTTATAAGTTTTTGTGATATTGAGTTGTTTGTATTCTGGATATAATTTGTTTAATTTTCTTCTTATTTTTCTTAACTATCTACTAGTATGTTTCTTATTATATTTCTTTTCATCCATAGCTCTGAAAATGCTTTTGTTAATTTTGAAAGGGAAGTCATTTTCCTTAAATTTGAGAAAATGAGTTGATTTGGAAAACATTTTCCAAACATTTAAGTCAACCAAACATGAGAAAAATGTTTTACTCCATACCAAACACACCCTTAAAGTTGTCTAAGTCCGAGTCTTAGTACTCTCCTTGTATATTATTTGGTGTTTTTGTTTTTGGAATATCTTTAAGAAATTACTTACTCTTACAAATATGATTTTTTAAATTAAATTTACATCTTTGTAATTTGAAAGAAATATATGATGTAATATTATTTGCCTATCAAATGCTTTCGAGAAAAATGTAAGAGCGCCTATTTAATATACTCATGAAAAATTGTAACTCCATTTTTTTTTCTAAGAATGTGTAAGGGTAAATTTAAAACTATAAAATTAATATTTTTTTAATTAAGTAAAATATCACTTATTTTTTATAAAAAGGAAGATTCGGGATGACTCAATTGGTTTGGAGGGTTTTCACATGGATGACCTTGGATCGATCCCCCCTCATGTCTTCTGAGTAGAGTTTGGCGCAGATTGCCTAGTGGAGTTTATATCCCTTGTGTGGTTTGCATGATATACACAGTGGAGGTCTTACATAGTGAACACAAAGTGCTCACCACAGAGTGCTCACCTGAAGGGTAGAGATTGTGGCAAAGATTGTAGGATTGCGGGTCATCCTGGAGTTTCCCAAAAAGAAAAAAATGTGCGTTAATTTATTTTCTGGTACGCTGCCAAACTTCGAAAAGTTTGAAATTGAGAAGATAATCTGAATATGGAAAATGGTCAATCTCATACATAAAAGTTCCCTTTTATGAGATTTTGTTTTGGTTGTTATTAGAAAACATATAAAATATATCAGGGAAATTCAATGAAATTAGTTGCTTAAAGCTATTTGTAAACAATGACATTTTGTGGGACTCTACAAGAAATGTTCAATTCGAGTTGAGACTCTACAATGTGTGTTCAATTCCAACTAAGATTCATGGAGGTTGCTCAATCCTAAACTCTAGTTCATGCCTATATAAAGGGTACTATATTCTCTTGGAAGACATCTTGAAAATTCCATAAAGAGATCGAGATCTCGAATATTTCATTAATTCATGAAATATTAATAAAGAGATCAAATTCAAATCATCCTAATTCGAGAAATACGTCACTAATTCTGGGTGTTAATTGTCCTGAGTTTCTTACCATAAATAGGTTTTCCTTTTAGAAAAGGAAAACAAAAATATCTTTATATTTGGCTAGTCCTTTTCTGGTAGGAAAATGTTTAAGACTCTATAATTAGAGATTTGTTCCTTCTAACTTAATCAACATTCACAATGTAAGGCATTGAGAGTTTTGGTTAGGGGAGAATTTGTGGGACACAAGCTTGATAATTATCACTTGTGTGAACCTCTCATGTATTTCGAGTGAATTGGTTGAGGTTATTTCTCTCTATATTTTGTACTCTCATATTTATAGTGGATTGCTCATCTCCTTTGTGGTCGTAGGTCAATTGACCGAACCACGTTAAATCTTTTTGTCTTTTGGTATATTTCTCGTTTGTGTTCTTTCTTCATGGTCTTTCGAGGCTTGCTTTGATAGCTTCCCCATTACACTTACTTATTTCGGTCCTAACTACTAACCGCCCTTGAATCATGAATAAATTTTAGAATAGTTAAATTAAGGGAGAAACATAATTATACCAACATATTTATCAATAAAATTGTGTTTCTGCCAACACTAATCCTTATTAAAAGAGGTCATAAATAATATATTTAATAAAATTCACACACACATATATATATATATATATATATTATGTCACATGAAAATCTGACAAAAGAGCATGAAAGATAAAAAAAAAAAATTATTTACTCCAATTTGGACAATATTAGACTGATGAAATAATGGGTATTTAAAATTGAACTAAAAGCATGTTCGGATTGGTTTTAATTTTGAATTCTCTGGTTCAACAACTTGAAGTAGAATAATGCAAGTTAAGAATGAAGAAAGATTATAGGTGAATTAATGAGAGTAAATGAAATATATTAAAATTTAATATTTAAAATTAAGCAAGTAAATAGTAATATGATGTTTGATTGAAATCTCCATATGACCACATTTTGTACAAATAGGCTTCTCAACATAAGGACTAACACCTTTTGCTTCTTGAGGCTTGGGGGTAGACACTTTACCTTTGTTGACCCTTGGAGTGTTAGGAAGACCTTGGTTGGAAAACCTCTTTTTGAACTTTGGCTTATCTTGGATTTGAAACCTAACCTTAGAAGAATTTCCATCATCGGTCCTTGACCTCTTCAATTCTCTACCAACTTGCTTAAGCTTTTGCTCCTCAATTTGTTCGGCATGAACCATAAGACGAGAAATGTCCATGGTTGGGATTAGCATAGCCGACCTACATTCATTCACCACAAGATCGGACACCCCCATAACAAATTTGTTCATTGTAGCTCTAGAGTTTGACACCAAAGTAGGAGCATGCTTGGACAATTGAGTGAACATAAGGCAATACTCCTTCACACTCATACCCCCTTGACGAAGGTTGATGAATTCTTGCATTTTCCTCTCCCTTAGTTCCAAGGGGAAAAACCTATCAAGAAAAGTCATCTTGATTTAGCCCAACTTATCAGACACTCTCTATTAGGTCTCCCCTCCTTCCATTGTTCATACCACACTTGTGCCACATCTTTTAGTTGATAGGCGACTAACTCCACCTTTTCTTGAGAAGACACACCCATAGCCTCTAGAACCTTAAACACTTCATCAATGAACCCTTGTGGATCTTCTTCCACTTTGGATCTAAAGAAAGTAGGGGGATTCATCCTTGTGAAATCCCTTATCCTAGAAGCGGTAGTGCTAGCATTGGGGTTCACTTGCACCCTAGCATCCCTAGAAACTTGAGTGGCCAACACTTGAGTCAAATTGTGAATAGCCGACCTTATCTCAACATTAGACATAGCCCCTTCTTCAATAGGAACTTGAGGGTTTTGAGGAGCTTGAGGGGGAACCGCCTCATTCACATTCTCCTCACCGGCCCTCCTTGCATTGGTCCTTCTAGTATTCATTGCCTATAAGCACAAGATAAGGATTAGAAGAAAAAGACTAAATAGAGTTAAGACTCTTAGGCACGACTATGGAATAACAAAAGAGTGAAAGTTCCTAAGCATCTTGTAGCCTCTTATTCTTAAGTGCGGCGCGCTTCACACCCATGAACAAGACTCTACTCGACGTGGTATCTTGTGACATGAATCCTACATTATTCTTAACCTTATGCTCAGATACCAAGTTTGTAACGACCCGAGGGCACCCCCTAGTTGTTACCGGCGTATTCGACCTCGAAGAGGTCTTATATAAGCCCTTATCATTCGTCATAACATGTATCATAGAATAAAATCATGGAAAATTTAAAACTTTTACTTTGGAAGTTCAACTTCACTTCACATATAAAAAACAGAATCTAACTTCGTCATAATGTACCATCTAGACATAGGAGTATCGAAAATTGGACTTAGCCCTTACATCAATAAGAAGTCTTGAAATAGGAAAGTACAACAATGTCTTTCAACATAAGCAAAGAACTGAACATAGAAGCTAGATCATAGGGTCTTGTCCTCGGACTTGAGGACTCACCAAGTTGGGGAAGCAACTCCAAGTATCTTGAGAAGTAAGCTTGAATCTACGGCCTGAACCTAAATGTTTGGGGAAAAGGAAGAAAATACGGGTTAGTACAACACACGTACTAAGTATGGCTACTATGCATAAAAACCATTGAAACATTCATAAAAGGACATTTAGTCAAAACATTCTTTTTACCAAGTAAATCCAATATGCACACAAAGTAAGCATCATAGTCCAACCCAACATAATATCATCTCAACATGTAGATAACCCAAGCAATACTAGTGCATTGCAAACAATAGAACCCCATAGCCCTATTCAAAGCCAAGTATCAGATTAAACAACCTACTTCATGCATACATTCATAAGATCATGTGTCACCATAACTTACCATATTCATAATGATCATACATAACATAGCTTCAACATACATAAGTCATAATCATCAAAATCATAAGAGAACACTACTACAACAATCTCTTAGGATCCCACAAGTGCAATGCGCAAGAGAAGTCCCATACCCTCCCTTACACTATGTAGAAACCCTTAAAAAATCCCTAGTAAGAGTTCATACTTTTCATACCTTCATTTACTTTTACATTAGGGAAATATTGCAATAACCGACATAGACCATGAGAGCTACATGGAATCCGGTGTTCTACTCCCACACCGAAAAGAGAGGGTTAACACTTGCCTAAGGTGTAACCATTCGTACATAGCTATCTAGGTGGATCCACTAAGCTAAAGTCCTATGTGGGCACATAGTTAAAGGGCAAGGATATTGCTTCTAGAAACCCTAACTTACTAAATGTGGGGGTTTCCATCTCATGAGACAACACATACCGTAGGTAATTTGGACTTGCTAAACGTGAGGAAACCCATGTGGGGAGCCGGACTTACTAAACATGAGACCCCTATCTCATTTACATGCCCTTTTGGTGCTAAGCATCTAATTCCCTTTTGTAATCATCTTTAGTCATCACATAAGTTCACATTAGCCTTTACTAGAATCTTATGTAGACATCTTACCATAATAGCTCATATGTGTTCATAAGTGAGTAACAATCCTTTCACTTTAGAAACACTTAGCAAGTGAGTAAGCCTTTCACTTTACATTACACTATAATCATGAGAACTACCTTTCAATCATATAGCAATCATACCATAACATACATACATACTTCATAGCTAATTCAAGTGTAGAGGGTTAAGGATGAGAAAACAAAGTCATCAACACCAAAACAACACATTAGGTATAGCATCATTACAATCTAATTCACCTTTCATACTTGAGTTCAAAGAAGAACCAACCTTTATACCTTCTTGCCCTTCATGGGACATCCATGCTTCAATTAACAAACAATTCATAATCAATACATAATACAAGTTAATTCATGAAGTAATAACATAATCAACATCAATATAAGCAATTGAAATATTCCCTTCATAGCCTTGAAGGCTTCATTTAAAGACCCAACCCTAATTTCATAGAAATTATACATAACCTAGGGTAGAATCATCATACAAACATGATTTACATAACATCTCATTCAATTCATAGCCTTCAGTTGATATCCAACACAAACTAGGGTTAGAATTAGGAAAGGAAGGAGAAACATGGATCTCATGGGGAATTCTTCAAGAAACCACCAATACAATATAAATTCATCCATAATTGTTCATACAACATCAATCAAAGTCAGTTTATAACATCAATTTCACTTTAGAAAGAAGACCCACGTTTTTGGATTGAAACCTAGAAATTGGAGATTTTGAAATTCATCTTGAAGGGGCCTCTTGGGGAAAGGAATCCCAAGAGTGATAAGACACCATACCTTATTGACAAATTAACCACAAAAATCTGAGTTGAAACCTTGGAGAATTGGTCTTCTTCTTGAAGCTCCAATCTTCTTCAATGGAGTTATTGGGAAGAGAGAGAGAGTAGAGCGAAGGAGGAACTTTAGGTTTAGATCTTTGGGGTTTTGTGTTTTGAGTGATAAAAGTGAGGTAAATTGACTTAAAAATCATTATATACACGTCCCCTAAAGTACCCTAAATACCCCTCACTTAAATGGACTCTTTAATGAAGTAAAAATAGATTTCTGAATTTCTGCATTTTCGTCGCGGAACAAGTCCGCGACGCGGAGCTGTTCCCTGAAGATATTTGGAATTAAATTTCGAGACAGTAGAGTCCGCGAGACGACCGAGTTGTGAACTGACTTTTTTCTCCTTGGGGGAGCAAGTGTGCGATGCGCCCCTATTCCCTCCAAGTGCAATTTGCAAGCTGCCTTGGCAGCTTGCTTGGCCAAGGTTGGGATCCTCCTCGGGGCCCCTTAGGGTGGCCCCGGAGAGTCGTATTCAAACATTTTGACCCTATGAACATATATTTACCTATTTTAAACCTTTTTACAAGATTATACCATCATACGACAAACCCAAACCTGCCCAAAACCTAAGGACAAACTAGAACACATTCTTCTCTAGTTTCTGGACGTTGCGGGTGTTTCTTGACGTTTAGTCTCTTACTCTCCCAAACCAAGTCAATTGCATTAATTTAGGTTTATAAACATCATTTCAACTATTTTTAATTCATTATTCATAAGGTGAGGCTCTAACTTAAGTCATAGAATTTCCGGGGTGTTACAATATCCCCCTTAGGAACATTCGTCCCCGAATGTCACTTGGACTTCTTTCTAGGGAGACAATGACTCAAACTAGCAGCACAACAACCAATCACATCAACAACATCATATCATCATATCATATAGGAATTTAATCCCCAACATCACTATGCTCAAAACTCTTTTCTTCACATAAGTATAGGAGGAACTAGCTTCTCCATATTCAATGAGCATAAACACATATATTAAGCAATCAACAAGACATTCTGTTAGCAAGACAACATCAAGCATGCTCATTACAGCTCCTATGAAGACAACATCACACAACATCTATGGGTGTAATTTCAACCATGAGAAACAAAATTCATGAAAACTCAAAATACAGCTTTAAGCATGAATTTTCACACAAATATGCACATACAAGGAAATCATGTCATAATCATCAACACACGTGATTTTCAATTTATACCTAAATAAGAGAGACTACTAACCTTAACTTTGGCTAGGAGTAGGAGGAAAAAGATGAGGGTAGGGGGACTTCATGTCGGCCTCGACCTCCCATGTTGCACCCTCAACTAGGTGGTTTCTCCATAGGACTTTTACGGAGGCAACATCTTTATTCCTCAACTTTTTAACTTGACGATCTAGGATTGCGACCGGATGATCCAAATGGAGTCACGTTGCCTACGGGGTTCGAGGTAAACCTACCACGAAGTCTATATTGATATCTTCCCACTTCCAAGTGGGGGTATCAATATCTTGAGTTAGATCTCCCGGTCCTTGGTACTCGGCTTTGACTTGTTGGCAATTTGAGCACTTGGCCTCAAAATTTGCTATGTCTCTTTTCATTCCATTCCACCAATAAATCTCACGTAAGTCACGATACATTTTGGTGGCTCCCGGATGGATGGAATATCGGGACCCATGGGCCTCCTCTAAGATCGTCTCTCTTAGGCCATCCACATCCGGCACACATAACCTCCCTTGGTGTCTAAGCACCCCATCCTCTCATTGAGAGAAAGTTTCTATTGCTTTGTTGAGAACCGCCTCTTTTAGTTCCATCAAAATAGGGTCAAGATGTTGCTTAGACTTCACATCAACAACAACCGATGACTCAGAATTTTGACGGACCATGACACCTCCTTTTAGGGAATCTTCTAGTTGGACACCCAACCGGGCTAGCCTATGTACATCACGGGCTAACTCCCTTTTCTCTTCTTCCACATGTGACACACTACCCATAGATACATGACTCAAAGCGTCCGCAACCACATCTGCTTTCCAGGGTGGTAAAGGACACTCATATCATAATCTTTCAAGAGTTCCAACCACCTCCTTTGCCGGAGATTCAATTCTTTTTGGCTAAAAACATATTGAAGACTCTTGTGGTCGGTAAACAATACACATACGAAGAGATCCATCCTTCTTCTTCACAAATAACACTGGTGCACCCCAAGGAGATATACTAGGTTGGATGAAACCTTTATCCAACAAATCTTTGAGTTGCATTTTTAATTCCTTCAACTCTGTTGGGGCCATCTGGTAGGGAGGGATTGAAATGTGTTGCGTATCCGGCAATAAATCTATGACAAATCTATTTCCCGTTCGGGAGGAATCTCGGGTAAGTCATTTGGAAAGACTTCCGGAAAATCCTTCACTACGGGGACCCACTCCAAAGGAGGAATCTCGGAGTAAAGATCCTTGACCCTCACAATGTGATAGAGACAACCCTTAGAAATCAACTTACAAGCTTTTATACATGAAATGATCCTTCCCCTAGGAATGGAGTTTCCTCTCTTCCATTCTAAAATGGGTTCATTAGGAAATTGAAACTTCACAATTCGGGTCCTACAATCTATGGATGCAAAACAAGCAGGAATCATATCCATCCCCAATATAACATCAAAATCTAACATATCAAGTTCCACCAAATCAACAAAAATGACTCTATTGGGCAATGATATGGGACAACCCCTAAAAGCTATTTTAGCACTATGGAATCACCCATTGGGGTAGAAACCGAAAAGGGTTCATCTAGGACATTGGGAAGCACATCAAACTTCATAGCCACTAAAGGGGTTACAAAAGAAAAAGTGGCACCGAGATCCAACAATGCATAAACATTAATTGAAAATACTTGTAACATATCGGTCACAACATCTGGAGAGCTCTCTTTATCACCTCGGGATTGGAGAGCATAGAAGCAATTCTTCTTAGGAGCATCGGGATTTGGGCCACTTGCTTGTGCCTCAACATTTTCCCTTCCTTGAGCCTTTAGCATAGGGCAATCCCTCCTCATGTGGCCGCTCTTACCACAACCATAGCAATTACCCGTGCCAACTAGGCACTTGCCTTCATGTTTTCGACCACATTTTGTACAAATAGGTTTCTCAACATAAGGACTACCACCTTTTGCTTCTTGAGGCTTGGGGGTAGACATTTTACTTTTGTTGACCCTTGGAGTGTTAGGAGGACCTTGGTTGGAAAACCTCTTTTTTAACTTTGGCTTATCTTGGATTTCAAACCTAACCTTAGAAGAATTTCCATCACCGGTTCTTGAGTTCTTCAATTCTCTACCAACTTGCTTAAGCTTTTGCTCCTCTATTTGTTCGGCATGAACCATAAGACGAGATTATACCATATGAACATATATTTACCTATTTTAAACCTTTTTGCAAGATTATACCATCATACGACACAACCAAACCTGCCTAAAACCTAAGGACACACTAGAACACATTATTCTCTAGTTTTCGAACGTCGTGGTCATTTCTTGGCGTTTAGTCTCTTACTCTCCCAAACCAAGTCAATTGCATTAATTTAGGTTTAGAAATATCATTTTAACTATTTTTAAGTCATTATTCATAAGGTGAGGCTCTAACTTAAGTCATAGAATTTTCGGGGTGCTACAAGGTGCTTCTTGGGAAGAAACCCAAGTGTTAGTGTTTCAAATAATGTATGCTGAATGTGCAAGTGTATGCAATTTTATGAGGCGAGGGTTCCATCGGTGGATCGCCGAATCCGTTTGACGATCACAAAGTTGATTGCCTTCCTGCCATGAAAAGTGGGGCTGAGATACTGGAACATTAGGCGGGGTACCTTCATCACTCAGTGACGTTCTGAAGTGATTGGGGGACCCAACTTTCACTGCCTTTTTTCCATTTTATATTAGCCCTGATAGCTCAGAGTCTTAGAGCAGTCGGCGAGGACTCCAACCCATTAGGCGATGCACGGAAGCCATTCGACGTACTCTCTCTTGTCCCTCTTTCTTTCCTATAATTGATTGGTTACATAGTGAAAAATTCAGCGAGCCTTAGAATATTCAGCGAGTCGACAAATAGTTTGGCGACTCCAACAAGCCTTCGCCGAATAGGCGCCTAGTGAAGATTCCTTTTCACCCTACTCTATTTGTTTCAGTTCCAGTAGTTTATTTTTACCTTTGTTGTAGTTTTCTCTCTATTCACATTGATGACAATGTTGGATGCTTCTGGAGGAGGTGGTAGGAGTCTGGTTATTAAGTCTTTTATTCTCTAGTGAGTTATTCGAGTATCGGTTGTGATCAATGCAGATGACTCAAATAGTGCTCTGAATTGAATGAAGTGAATGTACAGCTACAACGAGGCCAAATGAAGTTGCATAGACAATATGTGGACTTTTTGGATCTCGTTATGACTAGCCAGTTATCGAATGAAGTCTCTTGTGATGAAGATTGCACACTAGCTTGAATGAGTCTCGTTTGATATTAGTGCTAATGCCTTGTGTGATGAGCTTACCTTGAACATTGTGTGTGGTGACACCTAGAATTTGCCCCGTTGGTCCGATTGACTAAGCAATGAAAGCTCTTGAAATGATCTTAGGCAACGATTTTTAGGAGTGAAACCATTTGATAATATACTTCTTTTTGTGGCCAACCTTGTGAGGTGTGTGAACCTTGCTTGAAACCCTTTTGAGCGCTATCTTTTTCTTGGAAGAAACTTGGAACAAATTGTGACCTCTTTTGATCCATTCAAGCTAAACTCTCATGGAGTGTTGTTTGTTTGAATAGCCAACTTAGATCAAAATCCTAAATTGGGGTGTGGTAAACAGAGAAGGCAAATCTATAAGTGTGAAAAATTCTCCTTTGAGCCATGGTCTTGAAAAAGATGGAACCATATAAAAAAAGAAGAAAACAAATGAAAAAGAATGAAGAAGTTGTGAAATAAAGGTGTGAAAGTTGCAAAAGAAATGGGGTGTCTGGTAGTCCATTGGAAGTTGAATAATGGGGTGAATTATGAGCATGAGTAGAGTGTTGAAGAAAAAAAAGGAATTGATGTTCAGACCATATTTCATGAGGGTAGCAGCCACTGAGCACAAAAGACCATACCTATACACTCAGCCCCGCTACAGGCCTTGGAAAGACCTTCTTGATCTTGAGTGAGCTGAAACAAATGTTGATTGGAAAATAAAGGCAAACCTATGGGTGAAGTCATACATGTGTTCATCTTTGTGAGTGTGAAAGTCGTATATGATTTCGAAACTATAAAATGTTGAGAAATTGTGTGTGAGCATGGAATCATTGTGAGGGCATTTGAGTACTTTTGTTAAACTTGAACTTACATTTGAAGTGAGTATTGTGTGCTTGATCATCTTTGATAATGGTGGAGTCACAACTTGAATCATTGAGTACACAATTGATCATTGCATGAGTAATTGAGTCTTGTTGTGTGCATTCATGTTGATATTTCTGTAGCACTGTTTGAGACATCCTTTTTGAACTGCTGAAATTAAGTTTTACATGAGGACAAACAAAAGTTTAAGTTAGGGGTGTTTGATTAGTCTGAAATTTGGACTCATTTAGGGATTTGTTTATATAGGTTTAGTGTCCTCAAATGCTACGTTTGTGCCATGAACTGATGAAAAATCCTTGATTTTCAGGTACATGGGTTGAGGAACAAAGCTAGGACATTAATAGGCAAAAAGGACAATAGAAGCTGAAAAAGAGAGAAAAACACGCCTGACGATTGCCAAGAGAACTCGGCGAATCGCCAAGTCACTCCTGAATCGCCTAAATTTACAGAACACTGAGCCAAAAATAGGAAAAACTTAGGCGCACTGCATTCCCTATCGGCGATTCGCCGACTGTATCAGCGAAGGATGACAATGTCACTGAAAGTACTGATTAAGATCAAAGTGAATTCAGATTGGCGAGCTAAAAGACTAAAGAGTGCATCATGGAAAGGAATGGCGATCCCGATCTGGATCACCTAAAATTACAGTGTTTAAAGGAGGAAAATGTGAAGAAAGAAAGCGAGAGGAAAGGATGATCGGCGAGTCACCGAATGGTTGGTGAAGCCCGTCTTTCCTCGCCAATTGGCCCAAAAATCCACACCTCATATTAGTATAAATTGATTTTAGAAGAGAGAGAAAGCATTCAAAAATTGTGAGGAACAAAATAAAGAGAGCAAAAACACTGCTATCATTGATTTTGAGTAGTTTTAGCAAAATTTCAATTAGATTTGTAATATAACAAATATTATTCATCTTAGAATTTTGATTTTCAAATACCCAGTCATGGAGTTTGTGGTAGGTACTGAATTTCTTTCCTTTACAATGATTGGCTAAAACTTCGATATTGGGGGTTTGACAATGTAACCAATTGTTTTGTTTGATTTCATGGGTGTTAGTCAGTATTGATTTTCGGTGTTAATTTGAAATGGGTCTGAGTTATTATGTGGTTTAACTCCTATATTGTATGCTTATTGCAATATACGTCAGAGTTTTATGCTTGCTTGACAGAGGAGTGTAGAGCTAAGGTAGTAACTTGGCATCCATAGTTAGTGGGTTGTGATGGTTTCCTCTTAAGAAAGTGAAACCCAAGATTCATCCTTTGTATCTAGCTCGAGAGAGTAGATTTGATGAGATTGTGGGCTGGTCTTCTTATGGAATGCGTTGAGGTTTGAAAGAACTCAGTGAAAATAAGGTAATTGTTTGAGAAAAAAGTGTCTTATCTAAAGTCCATCCTACCCATGATGAATTATCATTGTTGGTTAGTGATTTGCACCCGTTGAGTTAAACTTCGCAGTTGGTAAGTCAATCCCTTGAGCATTGTCTCCTCATTTGATTGTTTCTTAGTGATTGTTGAAGTGGATTTGTAGTCTAAAAATTGCTCGCGCGGACTAGTGACTACGTCTTCAATTTTGGTTCATAGTTTCCTAAAACTTTAGTTCCTTCAGTTGCAAATGTCACCGCCATAACTTCACTTTTGAATTCAAAATAGAACTACTCTCTGTGGGCTTTACTGCTTAACGACTGTCTACACCTAGTATCAGATGAGGTGTGGTGGATACATTTATCAAGGGGTGAGGGTGGGGGGTCAAGGGTAGGGATGTCGAGAGTAGGGGTGAAAAAGTAAAAATTTGAAACAAAAATATTTTTTAAAACAAACTTAATTTTTTTTTGAGGGGGTGGGGGGCTGGTACTGGTGGTGATGGGGGGTCGAGGGTAGGTGGTGAGGTGGGGAAAAAGTTGAAATTAGAAATATCTTTTAAAAATAACTTTTAATTTGGGGGGGGGTATGGGGTAGGGGGCTGGGGGTAGGGGTGAGGGTGGGGTAACAAAATAAAAAATTGAAGTTAAAAATATTTTTTAAAAACAAGCTTTAAATTATTATTTTTTGGTGGGGGTGGTCTGGAGTGGTCAGTGGTGGGGTGGTTTGAGGGTAGGGACAAACTAAAATTGATTTTTTCAACAAAAAAAATTATAATTTGAAGTTGGAACAGAGTGTTGGAAAATGTTTTCCTTAATTTTTGAAGGGAAGTCATTTTCCTTAAATCTGAGGAAAATGAGTTGATTTGGAAAACATTTTCCAAAATATTTAACCCAACCAAACATGAGAAAATTGGAAAATCCTTCATACCAAACACACCCTTTATATGTGAAGATTTTAAATGAAAGATGTCATAATTCATCCACAAAATATCATCCTTTCAGACTTAGGAAAATATGATAAATAAAATCTCTTTGTTAAGAGGAAATAATATTCAATGACCTTGAAAATGAGTTGTCTTGAAATTTTTCCTTCCCTTGTCTCATGTGCAAATCTTCAGCGTAAAAGTCCAACCCTTTTAAACTTGAAATTAGGCCCATAGGGAAAGTTGATGATAAGGTATTTTATTGACTCGTTAAACTTAAATTTATGAACTGTTGTCATGTTTTAATGTTAACTAATGGAATTTTAAGCCCTAGTTCTCTTGTGTGCAATCATTCTTTGAAAAAATCAGGTTCGGTAGATGTGAAGCTTAAAATCATTGAAGCACACCGCTGAAAGAACTCGAGTCACACAAGAACCAACAGGAATCTTCTTGAATAGAGCAAAAATGCCTCGCCCTTTGACGTGTTACAATACTTGATCAGGGCCTCACCGATCCCAGTGCAGATGCTCTTTTGAGAATTGATAGTTCAAGTGTTGAAGCGAATGACACTTTACAATCCTACGTCGGCCCAGTGTATTTTCATAAATGGAAGCTGAAGGCCAAAAATGCAATGAAGTAATTTAGTGTTTAGCTTCCTCAGGAAGGGTGTAAGGATAGAATGAGTATTTGTGTCATTATGTACTTTTATCTTCTTCCCAATTAGGGATTAGAAAGAGTGCTCTTTTAAAAAAAGATATTGATAGAGTATAGTGAAAAACTTTTAGATTATAGAGGAAGAAACCTCATAATTTATCACTCTAGGCATGGATTTCAAATTTTGTTAATCAAATTATTTTTGGAATAGATATTTCCTACATGGGTATTATCTCTAATTATTCTTTGATGAGAATTTAAATCCTTAGCTAGGGGTGTGTGTGGTTGATGGGGGTTTAAAACCCTAAATGGTATTGATTGATCAATTCTAAAATTTATTGTATGGCATGGATATATTGTTGTCTCGAGGTTTTAATTTAAAAAACAGTAGTTTCAAACATTGATTGAGCTCTCTAACACCATTTTGTCTTGAGGAAGCAAAATGGAGTTGGGTAAGACTCAAAAGTGAGAACTTGTTAAAATTACTCTATGGATTTGAACATGGGATGGGATTATCCGATGAATTTCTTATTTAATGATATGAGCTAGAGATAGTATATCTTTTCAAGCAATGCTTGGTTCTTATTTGAAAGGGTCTTGGAATTTTAAAGAATCCAAGGGACATATGTTTGATAGTTCGAGAGAATATGGAATGTAGCCCTTAGACCAACGTTATCCATGTATCAATCCATTTTGTTGCGATTTATCTTATCCTATTGAGTTGAAACCCCAATCGTTATTCACACACCCCTTATCCTTTCCAAACCTGGTAGATCATATTTGTGCTGATTCCCCATTTTGATACTTGATATTGGTGAATTTAATTTGTTGCTAGACCCCCTCCCTGTCATATATATATATATATATATATATATATTCATGCATGTTAAGAATTCAATTTGCTAGTTTGCTTTGGGTAGTGAAATAAAATGAAGGTGATCCCATCTTCCAATCCTTGTGATTCGATTCTAACCTCTAAAGTTGAGTATTGTATTGCATATGACTGCCTATGTTGCAAAAATAGGACATTTTTCAGCATTTATCCAAAATGACGTCGTTGTCAAAGATTGGTTAACGGTCATCTTTTGTTGATTTATAGATCTAAACTCGTATGCATTTTGTATTCATTTTACTTTGTATTTTATGACATTGGTTGCTAAAAATAGGGCACAATGAGCCAAGTGGATGTAAATGAGAGGATTAGTGGTTTGGCGAGCAATTCACTTGCCACCGGAGGTAGAGAATGTCGTGTTCAAAATTATTGGTGTAATGCTTCATCTTTAATATATGAAGGGGTTGTTTCGGGTTCAAGCGGTGGAGGATGAAAAATGACACTTGAGAAATTTTGTGGAAGTTTGTCTCCCTTTTAAGGTGCAGAACATTAGCCAAGAGTCTATCTAGGTAAGGTTGTTTTCTTTTCTCATTAACTGGAGAAAGCACACTGAGGCTTGAGGACTTTTCCCAGGGTCGATTACAACTTGGGATGAATTAAGAAAATCCTTTCCTTGAGAGATTTTTCCACCCTCTCGGATGTTGAGATTGAGGGATGAGATAGATAGCTTAAAACAATTGTTGAGAGGAGCTATACATAAGGTGTGGCTAAGGTTTAAGAAGTAGGTGGCAGAATGTTTAGACCATGGATTGTCCTACCAAGTTTTACTCCAAAAAGTTTCTACCGCTTATTGGATGAGGTGAATGATAACGCTCAAACTATCATACAAAACCATTAAGACAATAAACAATCATTGTTAATAAAAATACCCAACTAAGAGTCGGAGTCGAATCCCGCAGAAAGTGATATAGTGCAAGAAATTCTATCAAGAAATT
Organism: Solanum stenotomum; assembly: GCF_019186545.1. Classification (NCBI taxonomy): domain Eukaryota; kingdom Viridiplantae; phylum Streptophyta; class Magnoliopsida; order Solanales; family Solanaceae; genus Solanum; species Solanum stenotomum. The sequence continues at coordinate 34,039,835 of NC_064283.1, forward strand.
GAAGTTGTAAATCAATTCATTTGCAGCAATTAAGAACAAAGGGTAGATGATTCCACCAAACTTACTAAAATTGGTTTTGATATCAAAAGTCACAATTTAACTAAAACTTTATAGCTTCAAACAATTAGAAATCAATATAGGGGTGCGGGGATTGAAATTGATGTCACATAGAAGTAATTATGTTCCTCAATAGTGCTAGACAATCATGGATAGGCTAGGTCATCATCAATGACACTAATATCTTTTTGATCTCATAGTATCAATTCATATAATCTCTTTTCGGTCTCATATATGTGAATTACAAATCAACCAACAACCTTACAGAATCTCTCTTTGAAGCAGATTTGGGAAAATAGATCTGATCCATAATTTCTCTTTCAAGAAAATCATAGACATCAAACATAAATCACATAAATTAGATCAATTACTCATTTCAATTACGAGCATCAACCAAATATCTAGAGTAGGATTACATTTGCAATATTAATCCATGGGTTAACCCAATGTTAATTAGTCCAAATCAATGAATGTTCAACAATAAAACAGAGAAAAACACAATACCCACTACATTAAATCAACACTCTACCCCAGAATTGCACCCCTAGAATTGGAGTTTCAGCCACTCGTTACAAAAAGTAAAGAAATTATACCTATCACGAAGGCAACCATGAATGTGAAGAATTAATCAATTATTATCAACACCCATTTTGATTTTAACTTCAAATTGTCAAATTCAAAAGTAGAAGTTAAAACCCCAAAACTACGAATATTTATATCAAACTCATAAAAATTAAGGAACTCAAAATTTTATTCTTCTAAAAGAGTCTCCTATTTTCTCTCTCCTTTGGGTTATTTATAATTTCCTGAAATTTGGCCCAAAATTCACTTCATGACTACTTTGGTGACGTTTGTCGGGCAAAGCTGATTCGGCATATCGATGTCTGCTCCTTAGCTCGCCTTTCTCTTGATTCAGGCTTCAAGCATTTGAACCTCAGTCAGTGAGCTCGTTTGAGTCTGCCTTTCACATTTGGCAAACTACCAAGTACCACCTTTGTTCGCCTTTTAAGCCTTCATATTTTAGCCAAGTCTTGTCACCTTTGGTGATAGTCATTCAGTTCATCTATCACATTCAGTGAGTCACTGTTTCATTATTAAGTTCACCAACTTTCCTTGACATTTTCAACTGTGAGCACTGTCACTTTATGCGAAGTCGTTCCAGTTGGGCGGTCCGCCCTTTTGGTCAGGTGATCAACAGTGTGGAGTTTACACTTCTTTCCATATTTTTGGCCTTTCTTCCCAATATTCATACTCATCTTATCCATTGGCCTTCATAGCTGCAAAACATCAAAATATCATCATAATAAAACATAATTAGGCATTGAAGACACTAATTATTGAACTAAATTGGCCTCTGTGAATCAAGACATGGTTAATAACTTGGCTAGGGGTTCCTTCATGAATCTCATGTACCTTCAAGTATTCAACTCTCTTAGTCAAATGGAAAAGTTCAATATGGCATGACAAACATGAGTTAGGGCAAAGTCTGAAGGTGTAGTTGTATCAACAATGATAAATAAGATAAGAAAGATAGAGGAGGAACAAGATGAACAAATAATCAAGATGATGACAAGTGTTGAATTTCTAGATGAACAAATGTTAGGGATTAGAACAAAAATCATAAATGTGACTGGGGCACATAATTTATCCTTGCTTGTAGAGGAGGCTTTGTATTGCTCATTTGATGAGGGTGTGAGGTACTTGGTGAACCAAAAGGGGGGGGGGATGGGATTCTCGAACAAGTTACCAAGAGACCAACCAACGTCCTTGGCATCCTCGCAAAGAGAATCAAGGTTAGATAGATCGAGATGGTTAGTCGAGAGATCGAGAAAGGTATTAGTGTGAACAATATATAGCAAGATGTGATTATAGGTACAATCATTAAAGTTCAAATCCATATGTGCCTCCCAAAAATATGAATCTCCTTCAAAACCAAAAAAGTGTAGTGACTAGGCTAGTTCAAAAAGGAGGAAATATTGAACCGAGTTTCAAAAATTGTTGAGTCTATGGACAGTGGAGTCAAAGAGCTCAATAGTGATATATCCAATTTGACTCAAACCGTTAGTTCCCACTCAACTTCAATCAAACATTTAGAGACCCAAATAAATCACTTGTCGGCTCAAATGAACCCAAAATTTTTTGGCCATTGTATGGCAATAGCCATAAGGAACAACACAGTTCTTGAGAATGCCAAGGTGGTTCCTAGTGAGAAAGTTGATGATGTGATGAATCCTAGTGCATCCATCCAAATTGTGGCTGATGAGGAATCGTCTAAGGAGAACAATGTTATTGTTGGTGAATATAAAGGGATCAATTCTTCTAAAATTATGATTGATGTCAAGGAAGAAACAACAAATTTATCCCCTAAAGACGATGAGCCTAAGTGCCCCCCTCCTTATCCTTAAAGGGTGATAAATAAGAAAGAAGATAAGCATTTCAAGAAGCTTGTAGATCATCTCAACAAACTGTCTGTGAATATTTAACTTATTGATGCTTTGATGCAAATGTTGTGGTACTCTAAGTTCTTGAAAGTGATTCTACAAAAAAAAGGTGGTAAATGTGAGCATGATAGGAGTGTCTCACTATTGCAACACGCTGATTGAAAGCTCATTGGCCACAAAGAAAGAGGACCTGGGAGCTTTCACGATTTTGTGTACTATCGGGGTACACACATTTCATAATGTCTTATGTAATTTGGGGGAAAGTATCAATTTGATTGCTCTTTTGATTCTTAAGAAGTTGGGTCTTGGGAACCTTAAATCCACTCCTATAAGGCTATTAATAGTGGATTGCAGTTGTTAGACTATTGGATGTGTTAGTCAAAGTAGACAAGTTCATTTTTTCGGTCAATTTTTTGTGCTTGATGGCGACTAGGACCTAGAGGTTCCTATGAATTTAGACTAACCAATTCTTGCCATGGGCCGAATATTGGTTTATGTGGAGCTTGGAGCACTCCAATTTAGAGTTAGAGAAGAATCAACAAAGTTTAATGTGGGTATACCTACAAAGCCACTTGATGAGTGTACAACAGTGTCTGTGAATGAGTCTATGGATTGACTGGTGAAAGATCCATGTAAAGAGGAAGTGCCACCCAACATAAGGTAATCTTGAGGTACTTGCGTCATGCCGAGACGTTAAATCAAGCTCTTCTTGGGAGGCGACATAAGTGTTCTTGTTTCTTTTTTACTTCACTTTTAAATTTTGGTGTGTTTTGATGGGACGTGAAAGATGAGATGAAAATTGAGTGTATTGACCATCGATGCTAGATAGGCGTAACACTAGTTGGTGATTGTACACAACTAGTCAAAATGGAGGTTCCCAACAGATAATTGGGAAGAATTTATGAAACCTCCACTTCACAATAGAACCTACGGTCAAAAATTATACAACACTGGTGTAACTCAGTGCACCGGCAAACTTCTTCAGCATCTGCACTAAGATCGGCGTCTCAGCAATTGCAATTAGTGGGTCACCAATAATGCACAAGTTAGGTAAATTAGAAGTGGTTTTATTTTTGACTCTTAAAGAACTAGAAGGACCATATGTTGACCACATTTTCCAAAAGCCAAAACCCTTCACCACCTTCAATATAAACTCCCCCTCACCTTCATTCCCACGTTCATCACCTCCATCCACCATAAAATGTCCAACTCCCCGCTCTCTCCCATTTTCAAATTAAACCTCAATTTTTCCTGCCCTCACCTCACTCCAAAGTCTCTCCCTTCTTAGAATCTAAATAAAACCATCTATGGTGAAGTCTTGAGTGCAAGTTGATAACCTTCATTGTACCTCATTAATTTTCCTCCATACTCTCTATAATATCAGGTATGTTAACTCATTTTTATAGATTTTAAGCTTCACAATGAGACAATGTGGTTAAAGATTATATGCTATAATTTACCTTTTTCAAAACTATAATGACCCCATGGTCATTTGCATTTTTTTTGTATGCTTTTATATTTTTCCTTTCCTCGTAGCTTCCTTCTAGTAATTGTGTGATGTTCGAGTGAGTGGTATGGTTTCTGAAGTGGTCAGGAGAGTTTGGTATGGCGTTTTCCCTTTTTGGAAGTTCTTAAGTGAAAGAGTTGATTTTAGTCAACATTTAGAGATTCAGGTGTCAAATGAGATTTTTGTTGGTTAATTCCATTAGCTCCAGAAGGGAAATTTTAGGCTAGTGGCATGGTTTGTTTGGGTCGCACCTCTTTCTGTGTGAGTTGGAGTGGTTAGGCATTTTAGCTTCGAAAATTTGAACAAAGTTTGACTTTAGTCAACATTCTTTGTAAACGAGCTCGAATGAGAATTATGTCAGTGTGGATATCTCTCAAATACTGAGTTTGGTGTAAAATGACCTTTGATTCGGACTCCGAGATGATCATGATATTTTTGTGGGATTTGTCATATTGTAGTAGGTTTTCCATGTATGAATTAACTTAGGTCAACATTCTAATAAGACGAACTCTATTTGTTGTTTCTCGATTCTATTGTGTCTGATTTTCGTTATTGGTGGGGTAGTAAGTTTGTTTACGTTCACAAGGTTTCAAATGAATTCCAAGGACTCGATGGGAGAATTTTCTACCTAGACTTTGGTTTTTGCCAAAGTTGCTAGCTCGACGGCTTAAGTGAACCTGACCACTTTAGTAGTTGGAGCATACGGAGCTAAGATGCTTTAGCGGTCAGCTAACCACTTAAGCAGTAGGCACTTAAGTGACCCCCGATTGGTTTAGCGGTCGGGGAACCACTTTATAGTTAGGAGATTTTTGGGACTGGGCCGCTTTAGCGGCAAGCTGAGTGCATTAGTGGTGGCCACAAAAGAAGCTACTTGACTACTTTTGCGGCCATCACTAATGTTTTATCCCCTTTATTCCTCTTCATTCTTCAAAAGACACCCATTATTGAGGTAGCTTGGTCCTTAGTATGATTGCTTATTTCTGGTTCGTTTCATGTGATTCAAAGGTAACTTCCTTCCTATTCATTTTCTTATCTCGATTCTAGCTTCATTTTCATATTTCATTTCCGTTTTAAACCTCAATTTCCCTTGATTTAAAATTCTTAAAGTGTAGTATTTGGACCATTTGAAGTTTGAATCGAATCCCGTTCTTGTCAAAATTATGGGCATTTGATCCTCTCCTCGAGGGGAACATAGTGAATGAATTAGTTTGCAAATTTTGTATTGTCATTCGAGGGTTAATATTTTGCCTGATTTTTTAATCTAGTTTTTGTGTAATCAATATGGGTATCTTTAGTCCTGTATTGGCTTATACTTGAAGTTCTTGATAGCTTGACAACGTTTGAGACTCTTCGGAAGAGAGAAACACTTGAGTTGAGGGTAGAGTGTGGTTCTGGCTTTGAAGTAGGTTATGGTTTTTCTCTTTTAGAGTTGGCTTAGAATGACTATATATTTGAGTAGTTGAATTGTTAGGTGGGATTTAAGATTAGTTCGTAACCTTGTATGATCCTTAGTTTATACTCTTGCCATTTTTGTGTGATTTAGCATAGTATTTTAGTCAATAAGCCTTAGTATAGTTTGATATTGGTTGTTGCTATATATCCTTACAATGCTCTTAGCTGGCGTGTAACTTAGAATTTATGAGTTTTGGTTGATTTGGTGTTTCATATACCTTCTTCATTTTTTGAGTTTATCGCTTTATTGGTTGTATAGTTTTGGACCTGAGGTCGTGGACTTGGATTGGCTGGAGTCTAGGTTAGTAGGACTGTGATAAGATTGGTACTTACCCAATTTTGTGTGTGGTATGACTGCTTGGAGAATGACTTAAGTGAGCTTGTGTGAAATCATGTGCATGACCCATACTGTTGGCATATTTGCATCTAGTTTAGAGGGAAAGTCCGTTTTGGGACACTTACAAGTTTTACTATGTGTTTTACAGGTTTTAGCTAGAGGGAGTGGGCTTACTAATTTTATTGATTAAAACTTGGTTTTTGGAAGTAAATGTATTATTTTTGCCTTTCTATGCATAATTTGATAAGCTCTGATGGCTCACATAGAATTATGAGTTTTACTTTTATTCCACTGTAGTTGAGTTGAGGTGGCTTCCATTGTTGTCTCGGAGGATCCACGAGACATCCAACGAGATAATTTTGGAACTTTTTACTTTAAACATGCATTGGCCACATGTGCATCGCATCTCATTGTTTTATTGTTTGCTTGTGACTGTTTGGCCTGTATAGTTAGAACAATTATTGTCTTTACATGTCGGTAGTGCTTGCTTACTCTTAGCCTAATATAAGACTGTAACACCTCGGAATCAAGAAGACTAGAAAACAGAGTTAAGTGGGAGGTCACCAGTCCTCCACTGAGCTATGGCACCCTTCATGGAACCCTTCACGGGTCGTGAATCGTGGTGTCTTCCAGAAGTTGTCCAAGAGGGACTCTCCTCCCACGAGACCTTAGACGGTTCATGGTGTGCACCACGGCTCGTGGTGGTAGCCGTGCATGGGAGGCATACTTACCCTATCCACTGGTCCAGGGTCACGACTGCCCATACGTCTCTTGGACCCTGAGACGGCTCGTGTGTGCCTCCATCTAGAGGTTCGCGTTAGCTGTAAGTCAGGGTCAGTTGGGTCGTTTCTTAATTTTTCATCTTGATACTATGTCATTTTAGCCTTACCTAGAACCCCCATATAAGTGATTTTAACCCCAAAATTCCCCAATTAAGATCATTCTCTCATATTTACAAAGAAGATCAAGTGTCTTCCTCTCAAAATAATAATTCTCTCTCTAAAAATCTTGAAAAGAAGGGTTCAATCTAGGGTTTCTAGACAAGTCTCCAATTCCTGCATTGAAGATAAGGAATTGACATTGAGGTATGATAGTTTTTGATAACAACAAGGTTAAGGAGATCACAATTAGAGAATTGAATATTACAATGCGGAAGCACAAAAGAAAAGAAACAAAAAAACTAACTAAAGATATGGGAAATTCGAAGGGAAGATCCAAGAATTTCCAAGGACTAGATGTTATAAGTCCTTGAAAAGATCCAAGTAACAACATATAGATTTATGGAAGAAATCAAACGCCTTTACTTGAGAAAACAACTCAAAACGATAGATTCAGATCTTGACCGCTTTATGAGTAACTAAAGACAATAATTAGTATGTAGAAACTAATCACCTTCTAAGGAATACCAAAAAGAAACCAAAGATATCACAAGAAGAAGTTACTTTATACCTTAAACTATGAAACTAGTAAAGGTTTAAAGATAAATTCTCAAAGAACAAGTCACAAAGGTTCAAAGAACTCTCTCAAATATTATTAATATCAATGTAAATTGTCTTTAATGAATGAAAAGGACTCCTATATATAGGAGAAGGGGGGAGCACGTCCAAGACCCCTTATAAGAAGCTAAAAAGGTCAGTCAAACCCTAGAAAGACAATTACAAGGAATCCTACTCTAGAAAGGAAATAAAGTAACCTAACTACGAGCAAATTTAGTACTTCTAGGAAAGCATTAAATGGTACTTAGGAGACCATAAATAGACTAAGAAAAATATTAATAACCTATATATAAATAAAGAAATAAGGTAAATCCCAACTAGGAAAACAATCTTGACAATCTTGGAAAGTTTGACTAGTCTTCTCTCAAAACTTGGGCAGAAAACAACTCTTGTTGTGGCTGATTCTTGGATTCTTCTTGACCTTATTTAAACGAAATTGGACCTTAAAATTCCTCATCTTAGGCTTGAATTTGGGCCACTAAATAATTGTAGCATTTGGACAATTCCTCTCCCTTGGCCTTGAGCTCTTCTTCCCCAATAAGACACCTTTAGATCAGCGATTGAAGCCCAATGAGCTTATCATTGAACTCCTTGGTTTCAGATCTTGTTATGGGCCTCCTTGGAGTTTCTAAAGCTTCATCCTTGTCCTTCAATGGAGTAGAGCTTCCTTGGATGCTATCATTCCCCTCTTCTTGAAGAGAATTCGTCCTCGAATTCAAATCTGCATCAAAATGGGAAAGATCAGAAACATTAAAAGTAGCACTAACTTGGAACTCACCAGGATGATCAAGTTTATAAGAATTGTCTCCAATCCTTTCAAGGATTTTGTATGGCCCACTTCCTCTAGGATCTAGTTTGGTCTTTCTTTTGGAAGGAAATATTTTCTTTCTCATATGCACCCAAACCAAGTCACCAGGTTTAAAAATAACATATTTTCTGCCTTTATTCCTTCGCAATGCAACTTCCTTATTCTTCTTTTCAATTGCAAGCCTTGTTTGTTCATGAATTTTCTTCATCATATCAGCCTTCTTCTTACCATCAAGATTAGCAAAATCATTAGTAGGCAAAGGGAATAAATCAAGGGGGGTAAGGGGGTTGAATCCATATACAACTTCAAAAGGAGTCTTACCAGTAGAAGAATGGAAGGTCCTATTATAAGCAAATTCTACAATAGGTACGTAATCTTCCCAAGAAGTCAACTTTCCTTTCAAATCAGCCCTCAACATGTTCCCTAAAGTTCTATTAACCACTTCCGTTTGCCCGTCCGTTTGTGGGTGACAAGATGTAGAAAATAGCAATTTAGTTCCCAACTTTCCCCAAAGATTTCTCCAAAAGTGACTTAAAAATTTGGCATCCCTATCACTAACAATAGTTCTAGGTAGTCCATGCAATTTAACCACTTCCTTTACAAACAAGTCAGCCACATGAGATGCATCATTAGTCTTTTTACATGGGATAAAACGAGCCATTTTAGAAAATCTATCTACTACCACAAATATACTATCCTTACCATACTTAGTCCTTGGCAGCCCCAATATGAAATCCATAGAAATATCAATCCAAGGAGAATTATAAACATGTAAAGGAGCATAAAGACCAAGCAGCAATGTTCTAGACTTAGCCTGTTTACATTCAAGACAATAAGAACACACTTTTTCAACATCCTTTTCATGCTAGGCCAATAAAAATGTTCAGAAAGTATTTCCAGTGTTTTGGGTACACCAAAATGTCCCATTAGCCCTCCACAATGTGCTTCCCTAACAAATAGTTCACGTAACGAGCAGTTAGGAACACATAATTTATTTTCCTTAAATAGAAATTCATCTTGAAGATTAAATTTCTCAAAAGGACCTAACTTACATTCAACAAAAATCTCACTAAAATCAGAATCATTAGCATAGAGGAACTTGATTTGGTCAAAACTCAACAACTTTGAAGTAAGAGTAGAGATCAAAACATACCTTCTTGAGAGTGCATCAGCAACCACATTCTCCTGTCCTTGTTTGTAAGCAATTACATAAGGAAAAGTTTCAATAAACTCTACCCATTTAGCATGCCTACGACTAAGTTTACCTTGGCTCTTCAAATATTTTAATGACTCATGATCAGTCTTGACCACGAATTCTCGAGGCCACAAGTAGTGCTGCCATGTAGCTAACGCCCTTACCAAGGCATATAGCTCCTTATCATAAGTTGAGTAGTTCAATGTTGCTCCACTTAGATTTTCACTAAAGTAGGCAATTGGCTTGGAGTCTTGCATCAAAACTGCACCTATGCCCTTACCAGAGGCATCACACTCAACTTCAAAAGACTTAGAAAAATCAGGCAATTGCAAAAGAGGAGCAGAACTCAATTTATCCTTCAGCAAGTTAAATGCATCATCTTGTTCCTTTCCCTATGTAAAAACCTTATCTTTTTTAATAACTTCAGTTAAAGGAGCAACAATGGTGCTAACGTCTTGTACAAACCTCCTATAAAAACTAGCAAGTCCATGAAAACTCCTAACTTCAGTTACACTATTAGGTTTAGGCCATTCTTTTATTGCCTTGATTTTCTCATCATCTACTTCAACTCCCTTAGAACTGACCACAAAACCTAAGAAAACCACACAGAAAGTACACTTTTTGAGATTAGCAAATAAGCGATGATTTCGAAGAACTTCAAAAACTTGTTTTAAGTGCTCTAGGTGTTCATCCAGATTTTGAGAAAAGATCAAGATGTCATCAAAATACAGCACAATAAATTTTCCATGGAAATCTTTAAAAACATGATTCATTAGTCTCATAAAAGTGCTTGGTGCATTAGTCATGCCAAAGGGCATAACTAACCACTCATAAAGTCCATATTTGGTCTTAAAAGCAGTTTTCCATTCATCTCCAGGATTCATACGAATCTGATGGTAGCCACTCTTTAGATCAATTTTAGAAAAGATTTTGGAACCATACAGTTGGTCCAACATGTCATCAAGACGAGGGATAGGACGGCGATACTTTACCGTTATCTTGTTGATGGCTCGACAATCTACACACATCTTCCATGTTCCATCCTTTTTGGGGACCAATAGGACTGGAACAGAGCATGGGCTCATACTCTCTCGAACAAATCCCTTTTCAAGCAATTCTTCATCTTTCCTTTGTAATTCTTTGGTCTCTTCAGGATTGCTCCTATAGGCAGGCTTATTAGGAAGTTGAGACCCAGGCACAAAGTCTATTTGGTGCTCAATCCCTCTCAAAGGTGGCAATCCCTTTGGAGTGTCATCAGGAAAAACATCTTCAAAATTCTGCAAAAGAGAAGAAACACTATTTGGCAAAGAAGGAGTTAGTTGTTCAAAATTAATCAATACTTCTTTGTAAGTAAGTAGTATTATGGGCAGTCCCTCTCTCCTAGCATTCAAACACTCTTTGGCTTTTATATAAAGGCTCTCATTTTTCTTTTCCTTAGCCTCTTTCCTCTCACCAAAACATTTTATTTTTTTACTCACACCCTCTTTTACCTCTTTACTTAGATCGCTGCCCTCTCTCTCTTTCTCTCGGCCATCTCTCTTTTTTTCTATCTCTTGGCCTTTTTCTTTTCCCTGAAGCTCACTTTTTACCTCTCCCTTTTGTTTTCCCATTGTTTCCCTCAATCGTTTTTGATCTTAAAACACTCGAGAAGGAGATAATGGTGCAAGAGTATACTTCTTACCATTATACAGAAGACTATACCTATTCTTTCTCCCATGATAAGTAGTATCCCTATCATACTGCCAAGGTCGGCCAAGTAAAACATGACATGCTTGCATTGGAACTACATCACAAAGAATTTCATCTTCATACCTACCAACATTGAATGAAATCATTCATTGTTTGTTTACTTTTACTTCTCCACAATCATTCAACCATTGGAGCCTATATGGGGTAGAGCGCTTCATGCATGCAATTCCTAGTTTATCTACCAAGTATAAACTCACCACATTTGCACAACTTCCCCCATCAATAATCATAGAATAAGTCTTCCCTTTTATCCCATACCTAGTATGAAACAAATTCTCTCTTTGCCCTTCATCAACACTACCCAAATTGATAGTCATAATTCTCCTAACCACCCCAATTATACCATCATTAGGTAGTTCCAAATCATCTTCCTCACTTACACCTTCTCCCTCTTCTTGTTCCCCGTCACTTTTTTCACTCTCATATTCTCCATTCTCTCTAAGTAGGATGTTTCTTCTACTTGGACATTCATGCATCATATGCCCCCTTCCATGACATTTGTGACATTGAATAGAACTTGAAGGTTTAGAAGATTTAGGATTAAAGGTTTACCTCCCTCCTCAACTCTACCTTTACCTCTATCATCTTGAGGTTTGGAAAGAGCTTTCCCCTCTTGAGTTGACCATGGCTTCTTAGAGATAGTGTTTGGTTAACTTCTCCATGATTTATTTTGCTGCTTTTTCTCAATTTGTTTTTCAACTTTTACAGACAAATCAACTAACTCATCTAAAGTTACATATTGTTGTATCTCTACTACATTAGCTATTTCTGTATTTAAACCATTTAAAAATCTAGCTATTGTAGCCTCTTCTTCCTCCATGCAGTTTGCTTGGATCATAGCCATATCCATGCTTTTGAAGTACTCATCCACCGACATGGAGCCTTGCTTCAAGTGTTGAAGGCGAGACTGTAGATCTCTTTGGAAGTATGATGGAATAAATTGCTTCCTCATTACCCTTTTCATCTCTGCTCACGTAGCAATAGGTGGTAGCTCCTCTTGCAATCTGTTCCTAGCAAGCTTTTTCCACCAAGAAGCAGCATAATCAGAAAACTCAACAACAGCAAGTTTAACTTTCTTACCCTCAGAGTAGTTATGGGATGGCTTCAACTCGTCTCTCCCAATCAAGGTACAAGTCTGGATCCCTTGTCCCCTTGAAAGATGTCATCTTCATCTTTATACTATTTATATTATCATTTTCTGCTCTACCTCTTTGTCCCCTCCTATCTCTTCTTTCTAGATTAAATTCAATAGCAAAATCATCATTATCATATTCAGGATCTACAAAAGGGATATGGGGTACATTCCTTCTAACTTGGGGTCTAACATCATTTGGGGGTACAACATCATTCTCCCTCCTAGTTGCAGCTATGGTGTCATTCTGCTCGATAATCATATCCCTCATCTCTTGAAATTGAAGGGTCCATCTCTCAAATTGTTGGTGTATAGCTTGAAGGGTGAAGTCGTTCCTTCCTTTGACCTCGACTTTTAAATGAGCCCTTTCCTCATCACCACCTGAATTAGACATCTAAAAAAAAAGAATAAATGATCAAGTATCACACTTTCAATATGGCTTTTACCCTCTTTTAAACTCACCCATATTTGCCTTTTTCCACTCAAAATAACCTTTGAACGAGAATACTTTGTAGATTTATAATTAAACCAAAACGCGTATCAAGTTCATAGTAATAAAGTATGGAATCTTGGGGTACAAAAAGAAAGTAAAGAACTAGTCCTAGAACAAGTAGGATTTAGTTGAAACAAAACACGAATAAAAAGGAACTTATTTTAGAATTATAAGAACAAGAAAAACAAAATTCCTCTTATTCTTAAAGATCTAGAATCCCCACTTCTTGCTACCTTCTTGCTTGGAAACAAATCAATCCAAAACTTGGAGAGCAAGTAATAAGATTTCTTGAATAGCAAGTAATAAGCTTTCTTGGGTATCAAGTAATTAATTTTCTTGGAGGACAAGTAATCAGATTTCTTAGAGAGCAAGTTTTAACTTTTTTTTTCTGTTCACGCTACTGTAATTTTTTATTTTTTATTTTGTTCACGCTACTGTTCACGCTATAGTATTTACTATTCACGCTACAGTTTTTTTATTTTTTTTTATTTTTTTCTACTTTAATATAAGAAGAAATCCCAAGATTTATCAAGAACGGAATCTTGATAGAATCGATATGATACCCCTTGATAACAGCAGGGTTAAGGAGATCACAATTAGAGAATTGAATATTAGAATGCGGAAGCACAAAAGAAAAGAAACAAACAAACTAACTAAAGATATGGGAAATTTGAAGGAAAGATCAAAGAATTTCCAAGGACTAAATGTTCTAAGGCCTTGAAAAGATCCAAGTAACAACGTATAGATTTATGAAAGAAATCTAACGCCTTTACTTGAGAAAATGACTCAAAACGATAGATTCGGATCTTGACTGCTTTATGAGTAACTAAAGACAATAATTAGTATGTAGAAACTAATCACCTTCTAAAGAATACCAAAAAGAAACCAAAGATATCACAAGAAGAAGTTACTTTATATCTTAGACTATGAAACTAATAAAGGTTTAAAGATAAATTCTCAAAGAACAAGTCACAAAGGTTCAAAGAACTCTCTCAAATATTATTAATATCAATGTAAATTGTCTTTAATGAATGAAAAAGACTCCTATATGTAGGAGAAGGGGGAGCACATCCAAGACCCCTTATAAGAAGCTAAAAAGGTCAGCCAAACCCTAGAAAGACAATTACAAGGAATCCTACTCTAGAAAGGAAATAAAGTAACCTAACTAGGAGCAAATTTAGTACTTCTAGGAAAGCATTAAATGGTACTTAGGAGACCATAAATAGACTAAGGAAAATATTAATAACCTATATATAAATAAAGAAATAAGGTAAATCCCAACTAGGAAAAGAATCTTGACAATCTTGGAAAGTTTGACTAGTCTTCTCTCAAAACTTGGGTAGAAAGCAACTCTTGTTGTGGCTGATTCTTGGATTCTTCTTGACCTTATTTGCACGAAATTGGACCTTAAAATTCCTCATCTTGGGCTTGAATTTGGGCCACCAAATAATTGTAGCATTTGGACAATTCCTCTCCCTTGGGCTTGAGCTCTTCTTTCCCGAAAGACACCTTTGGATCAGTGATTAAAGCCCATTGAGCTTATCATTGAACTCCTTGGTTTGAGATCTTGTTATGGGCCTCCTTGGAGTTTCTAAAGCTTCACCATTTTCCTTCAATGGAGTAGAGCTTCCTTTGATGCTATCAGTTTTCATCCATGATTTTCTTTCATTTATAGAGTTCCCGAATTTTCCTATTTTAGCAAAGTTAGAAATCCCCAATTGAGTTAGGCTTTTTCTTCTATGTTATGGGTTCTCTTGATTATTGATTTCATTGATTAAATTATGATCTCTTATGCATGAATTGATGAAATTATATGGTTTTATGATAATTCCCCATGAACCTATGTTTTCCAAGTTATGAGCATATGATGTGGGTTTTGGATTATGAAAGAAGAGATTATGAAATTAAGCATGTTCTTATGGAATTTATGTAAATGTTTTAAAGATGCTTTGAGAGTGAAGTATCAATGATGATGTTGTTGTTGTGTTGTTGAAAGAATTTATAATATACACATGAAAACATCATTATGAAAGGTTTTCTCACATAATAAGGGTTCTTAAGGTTGAAAGGCTTTCTCACCTAAAATGAACAAATGATTAAAGAGTTAAGCTAATGTTGAGGAAAGAGGCGATTAACCATGCTCTCTTTTGAATGAAAAAATGTGATTACCCATGTCATGTCATGTAAGGACAAGAGGAGATTACCCATGTTCCTTTAAGAGCTAAGATGAATAGGATTAAGAACTATTCTGTGGAAATTAAGCTTAGCACCAAGTGGACAAGTGACGATTAGCCAAGTCCTATAAACTATGTGTCAATATAGGATCGTCTAGATAGACATTAGCTAGTGGATCCACAATATCCAGAAGTTCCCGGTCCTTACCTTGGCAAGTAGGACAACTTTTATTAGTATGGGAGACACCGAATTCCATGTTGATAGCACGCATGGTCTTACATATCGGTTAAGGCTACTTCCCACAAGCAAGCTATGATGAACCAAGGTTACTTCAAGAAGTATCGTAAGTATGTTTTCAGATAACGTTCACTTGCATTGATCATGTTTTATGACTTATGTTTTCTAACTCACAAGATTTATGTTTTAGTTTGATTATTGCTTACTCATCAAAATGTCCCGTTTTAACATGTTTTAAATGTTTTTATGCATGGCTATCATACTTGGTACATATTTGTACTAACACATACTCTTGCCTAAATTTCCCCAAATGTAATGTCTGACAGTCAGGGTTCTTAGTTTTGTGGCTAAAGGTTGATTTGAGAGCTTCCGAGCTTTGGTGAGTCCTCATGCTTCTAGGATTGGAATTTCATTATTTTCAGTTCTTTCCTTATTTTCAATTTTGGACATGATGTATGGGCTAGCCCCAATTTCATTCTTATGAACTAGATGGCTAATAAGACAATGTTTAGATTTCCGCTTTGCTTTATAAAACTTTGATACATTGAAACTATCTTTTAAAATCTCTTTTTCTATTATCTTGTATTATGAAAGCTAAGTTGCTTGTATGGGGCCTCTCGGGGTCTTGTACGTCATGTTACGCCTAGAGGATACCTTGGGTCATGACACGGAACCTCTTTGTTAGAAATATCATTCTGTTCATGTATATTTATGATCTTTCTGAGCTTGGTCGGCATATGATTCCTACCGAGTACCCCGTGTTTTTGTACTCATACTTCATTTCTGCATCTTTTTCAGATGTAGCTCCAAGTATGAGCCACCCTCATTGAGTGTCGTATTTCCCATAGTTGTCACAGACTTGGTTCGTGGTAAGCTCCTGGCGTCCTAACACATTCTAATTTCCCTCTTTTGTATTAACTTGTATTTTGTATTTTAATTAGCTTGTTCTATTGTATACAATCTTGTTCATACTTAGATGCTCATGTACCGGTGACACCAGGTCTGGGTATTTCTTCTTTTGTACAATTTGTCTTTCTCGATCAATTTTGGGCCTGTTTATTTTATTTTTATCGTCTTTACATATCTATGTTATGGTCCCTATCATCTATCTTTATTGTTCTGGTTTCCACTTATTCTCTCTATTTAATGGTTGTCTTTCACTCTATCTTGTTTGGGTTTTGTCTTACCTACTTGGGGGTTATAGTATGCGACATCATGGCTCGATTTCGGGTTGTGACAAAACCCTATTTGATTGAACTCAAAATTGATGATTGGGAAAAGGGGTTTTCTGCTTAAAAGTGCTATATCTTAGTCAAATGTGCTTGATAATGATGTATACCATGTGAAATCTAGTTTAGATAGCTTACAATTTAGTTAGGGGTGACGTCAGAGTAACTCATTTGTGTCTACGTAGTGCATGAAATTGTCGTATGATGGATTGGGTGACGTCATTTCTAAGGGTAAATTCATCATTATGTGAATGTGTTTTGGAATGAAATTTTTAAGGGGTTAATATCTCTAAATGTTGTTCATATATTTTGAGTGATTGCTATTTTGTGGTGAGGATATATTGTGAATGATAGTTGATAAATTGTTCAAATTTCCTACTTGTGTGCTTGATGATTCCCAGGGAAAGATGGGGTGACATCCTTCCTAAGGGAAATCGTCAAAAGTTGTTTGAAATTGTCTTGTGATTACTTCGGAGAAGTCTAGGTACCCATTAAATTGATTGATGAAGTGGTAAATTGAAGTTGGACTATTTTTGTTCACAGAAGCAATTGTGAAGCACATGCACCTCACAATGGTTTCCCTACGCTTCGCATGTTCAACACCGGTCAGGTAAGTAAATTCAATATTCCTTAACCCATGACTAGTGTTTCACTTGCAAACCACAAGTCGCCATTGGTAAAATGTCGGTGAACAGCCGGTTTACCCAGTTTCTTGCCTGTTTTCTGTCTGGAGTGGCACTTGAACTATCAGTTTAGAATCTCACATCTTGGAGCTGCTAGTCAAATGTCAGTATCACTGTAAACCTAAATGACAAATTCTTTTTACACTCCTAGAATTTTTCGTTTGTAACTTCTTTTAGTCTGTTTTTTCTTCTCATAGATCAAAAATCTGAAAAATATGTGGTTGTATTGGTTGCCTCACATTATTTAATATAGATAATGTCTGCAAGAAGGAACCATCCCGATAGGCCAAACAAGAAACCTTCATCATCATCAAAGAACAGGAACAAGTCCCCTACAACCTAGGTTAGTGAAGCACAATTACAATTTTTTGTAGATGGGATGAAAGGATATCATACATATTGTTCAAGGACACATATTATAATACAAAGGAAAAAAGATTCAATTAGTCGGGCCTAGGAAGTGAGTTCCCTAACATAATCCATTAGCTTCTTGCGGATATTTCAGGGGGTTATTATTTGGAATTGATCACTGAATTTTACGCATCTTATAAAGCGAGGAAGAAATCTAGGATTCATAATGGTCAGGTGCAGAAGTACCCAAACTTGACATATGTCATGGTTAGAGGCGTGTAGATTGATGTGACTCCAGCTACTACAAACTTTCTCTTCTATCGCGAGCCAATGTCAGAGAGGGGTGACTGACAAGTTATGTGGTTCCAATGGCGGTCCAAGTTGGGCTCGCCGACCTGTTCGGTGAATCACTGATTGGAATTTTGGCTCGCCTAGTTTCCATTTTCCCACAATTTGAACTTTTCAACATGCACATGCAACACCCGTATTCAAACAACAGAAATAAAAGCAATAAACCTTGGTGTTGTCTCCCAAGAAGCGCCTTATATAACGTCGTGCAAGGAGGGTGGTAACCAAACGGAGCCAAACACAGTGGGTGGCTAGAATCATAGCTACATGCCATTATACTTGGGATCCATGGGTGGAGATATTAGCTGACAAGATTTGGAGTTTGAAGCAAATTTATGGTTGGATTTTGTTTGCACTAGAATCATGCCCTCAAAGAACGATTAGTGGGTCACTCTGAAGCCGTCATTATTATCGCGTGCTTAATGTCCAGTATCTACATTAATTATGGAGAAATGATGGATATGCAAATAAGAAGGAAAACCCACCAAAACAACCTCTCGATGCTTTTTTCCTGTCTTGGTGAGCAAATTTTGCACAACTGCAAATGTCCCTTATCTCCTTTCTGATGTGATGACAAAGGCAGCAAGGGTAAATACAAAATAAATATATTTTTTTATTAGATGAAATATCACTTATTTTAAATTAAAGGATGAACAATAATAGATGTCATGTGCATTAATTTATTTTGAGGTTGAATTTGATAAACCGATAAGATAATCTGAAAATGGAGAATGGGCAATCTCATAATACATAAAAGTTCCCTTTTATGACTTATGAGACGCTTTCTTTGTTGTTATTGCAAAACACTAGTATACATAGCTACGCGTTGCACAATCTTTATTATTTTTATGTTGTATTAATAAATTAATACTTTTTTCAGACTAACAATTTATTAATTAAACGTTTTCTCATGAAATTTTAAATATCATAAGATTAATGACATGTTAGTATATTTTGCATATATTTATTTTCAATCCAAAAGATTCAAAATATTTTTTACATTCTTAAAATCGTGTCAAATTATAATAGAAAAATGATTTAAAATATAGTGAATATAAAATATTGTAATAATAATAACTGTAGACAGTTAAATTTTATTGATAAATTCATATTAAAATTTGGATTAATCCATAAACACATGATATATATTGACCAATTCAAATTACTGGTTAATAAAGCCGGTTTATTATTTAAGTCAAAATATAGGAGTTAAATAAAGTCCAAATTGCATTTGGCGGGTTAGTCCATTAAGTTGAAAAAATGAGCCCAATTAATGCTCTTCAAGACCAAGGTCCTCTAAAATTACTTGAAGACCAAAATACCTCCAAAACCCTAGCTCACAACTATATAAAGGGGTTCTCATAAGACCAAAAAAAGAAGAAAAAGAACATACAAAAATACATAGAGAATCCTTGCTCTTCAGTTGTGATCTGCAGTCTTCCATATACAAAGAAGTCTTCGCTCCATGTGTTGAGCCACTAATATTTCATCAAGTAAAGAACGATTGTGAAGAGAAGAATCAGGGGATTACATATCTTTTATTAAAGATTTCATAAAGATTGTAACCTTCGCACAAATTTAAATAAAAATACCATTGTTTGCTTGCTATTTTCCTTTTCTATTTCGTTGTATTTTAGGATTGAAACTTTAGATGCATACAAATTGGCACGCCCAATTGGACAATATTTACCTCTCATCTCTCCTCTTCGAAATCAAATTCCAAGAACACTAGATGGCTTCCAAGAAGACCAACTCGACCTGCATCTACATCTGCATCCCTATCTGCACCTGCATATGCATACGCAAAAACTGATGGATCTAAATTATGCATTGATGTGGAAAATATCCTTGATGTTATTGCGGGGAGCATGAGACCTGTCACAAGGAACCAAGCCTAATTGCTAGGACAACAAGCCACACAAGTGTCTTCCAAATTTGCTATTGTCTTTGGTTCATCTCCAAAAGGTACGAAGTCTCCCACAAAAGCCGCAAAAAGAGAAATCTTTGTAATGGTTGATAGGGTTCTTTACCACTTTCGTTAATCTATGTCCAAAAAGCTCTTCACGTTATCTAACAATGATGTCTTAAGCACTACATCTACTCCGCATAACAATTATGCATCTCATATTTAGGAAAATTGATATTATTCTCCACCATCTACGATAGTGATGCCAGCTATGGTGATTGAAACTTCTGTCATAGAAGAACCACATGCAAATTTGACGAAAGTAGTTGAAAGCCTATCAAAGTACATCAAAGGTCAAGACGTCCATATTACCAAATTGACAAATATGATAGATAATATGAAGGAAAATGAATTCACTCAATTAAGCGCAAAGCTTCATGAAACTCAAGAGAAAAGATAGTCTTTCACAAAACAAGAAACAATCATGAAGGAGATTTAAGTGTCTACTGAAGGTCTAATTCCCATTGAAAAATTGAAGGACTTCATCAAAGAGGCTATCAGAAATAAATCTGAGTCCATGTACAAATCTCCTCTCACAAATGTAAAGTTGTATTCTCAAAGAATTGATAACCTAAGGATACATGCTAGTTATCAACCTCCTAAGTTGCAGCAATTCGGCAACAATGGAAATTTAAAACAACATGTAGCACACTTTGTCGAAACTTGCAATAATGATGGAACATATGGCGATTATCCTGTTAAGAGGTTTGCTAGATCTCTCACAGGAATTGCTTTCGAATGGTACACATATCTTGAATCTAGGTCCAAGGATAGTTGGGGAATATGTAGAACCAATTCCTTAAGCATTTTTATAGCACAAGGTCTGTTGTGAGCATGATAGAGATTAAAAATGCCCGTCAAAGGAATGATGAGCAAGTCATTGACTTCATAAATCGTTGGAGGATCTTGAGCCTTAATTGCAAAGATCACCTTAGTTAAACTTCTGGGATCGAAATATGCATCAAATATATGCATTGGGATCTTTGTTAAGTATTGCAAGGCATAAAACCTAAAAAGCTTGAAGAACTAGCAACCCATGCTCATGATATGTAACTTAGTATGACTTATGGAGATCAAAAGTTGTCCAACTTTGAACCTTATGGAGAAAATGTAATTGGCATTGAGTATGAGGACAAGCTTTCATCCGAAACTAAAATTGAAGAGCCTATGTAAGTTGACATGCTCCTTGACGTACGAGCCTAAGCTGCAAGTCATAATGCTCGTCAACACAAGAGCCTAAAATGCACATCATGAGATTCATCAGATTCGAGCTAAGTTTTCAAGTTCTAAAGATCCTCAAATTCAAGCTAAGTCT
Organism: Solanum stenotomum; assembly: GCF_019186545.1. NCBI lineage: Eukaryota > Viridiplantae > Streptophyta > Magnoliopsida > Solanales > Solanaceae > Solanum > Solanum stenotomum. Next base: position 34,060,806 of record NC_064283.1, read on the forward strand.
TTAAATCAAAATACTCCTCGACGTAGGAGTCTAAAATACATGTCATGAAGCTCATTAAATTCAAGCTAAATCATCAACTAATAAAGCTCATCAAATTCAAGCTAAATATTCATGTCGTGCAGCTCTTCAAATTCAAGCTAAGTCTTCAAGTTATGAAGCTTCTCAAATTCAAGCAGAATGTTCAAGTTTTAAAGCTCATCAAATTTGAGCAAAATCTTCAAGTCAAAACGTCCCTTGACGCACGAGTCTAAAATGAATTCCATAAAGTTCATCAAAATTCTAGTAGAATCTTAAAGTTTCAAAGCTCATAAAATTTAAGCAAAATCTTCAGGTCAAAATGCTCCTCGACGCATGAGTCTAAAAGGCATCTCATTAAACTCATCAAATTCAAGCTAAATCTCAAGTTTTGAAGTTCCTCAAATTTGAACCAAGATTTCAAATCTTGTTGCTTCTTAAATTTGAGCAAAGTCTTCAAGTCATAAAACCTCCATTAAAATTGAGTTAAATCTTCAAGTTAATACTCTTGGCCCTCATGAGCTTAAATCGATATGGTTCTAAAAAATTCAATAGGTTAAAAACCTTGAAATAAGTGGCCTAGAATTTTTTTTAAAAAAAAAACTCACATGTTTTACATTGAAGTGTAAAGTAAATATATTTTATTTCTTCAAAATTGTAAGAGTTTTTACACATCCAATCATAAGAAAGGGATGAAAGAGAAACATACATATCATCCTATACAAAAAGTCTGAGTAAGAAAAATCAAACGTCAAGAAGTGATTTGTCAACTCGTCTTGGATGTCTTTATCAAGTTTGCATCACTTCTCATCAAACATAATCACTTCAATTTTTTTTATAGATCGATGTAGCCATAAGCCAGCCTGTATCTTTAGCATGAGGGAACAAAGGAAGAGGCAGAAAGTGTGATTCGTCGCAAAACATCAATTTAGAGGAAGATACACTAAGTGTTGTTCTCGCCAAAGCCGCAACTACAAAAGAAGATGCATCACGTGTGGTTTATCATCAAAGTTGTAATTGTAGAAGAAGACGTACTAATTTTGGTTCTTTGCTAAAACCACAATTGCAAATGAAAGATACACCAAGTGTGGCTCGTCAACAAAGTCGCAACTACAAAAAAAATGAATCACGTGTGATTTATCATCAAAGATGCAATTGTAGAAGAAGATGTACTGAGTGAGGTTCGTTGCTAAAATTGTAACTGCAAAAGAAGATACACCAAGTGTGGTTCGTCATCAAGTCGCAACTACAAAAGAAGTTGCAGCATGTGTGGTTCGTTATCAAAATCGTAACTGCAAAAGAAGATGCAATAAATGTGGTTCGTCATCAAAGTCGCAATTTTAAAGAGAATATGCATCATGTATGGTCTTTCATCGAAGTCGCGATTGTAAAATAAGATGCACTAAGTGTGGTTTGTTATTCAAGCTGCAACTGCAAAAAAAAATGCACAAAGTAGAGTTCGTCGTGAAAATACAACTGCAAAAGAAGATACAACATGTGTCGTTCGTTATCAAAGAAACAACTGTAAAAGAAGATGCAACATGTGTGGTTTGCCATCAAATTCACATTTGCAAAAGAAGTTGCATGAAGTGTGGTTTGTCACCACCAAAGCCAAAATCGCTAAGAAGTTGCACAAAGTATAATTCGTCGTCAAAGATGCAACTACAAATGAAGATGAACCAAGTGGTTCTTCGCCAATTATGGATTACACCTCACATTTTTTTCCGTCTGATATTGAGAATATTTGTGGTCCATCGTAAACCTGCAAAATTAGAGGAGGTGATGTGTCTCATGTTGCCAATAGCATGAAGCTTCAAATGAGCATGGTGAAAATTATGGCATATGCTCTCGCTCTCGTCATGATGAATATGATCCTACTGGCTTACATTTTCTCTCCATAAAGATGATAACATAATTTTCAATCAATACAAAAATTAATAAGCGGCTCTTCGAAGAAGATCTGAACCCATGAATGTTGTCTACAGTCAATTAGATCACTAATTTTAAAAGTATATGTTTTGTTGAATTTATAATAAATTTGGCTTTGGGTTTTGGATATTTTGTAGACTTAAGAGTCTATTTTCCTTAGAATCAAGTCTCTCTCCATTCGAGTTCTCCTACACCAAGATACAGACGCTTTAGTGAGACTCCACAAATATGCAAAACAATAATGACAAATTTGAAGACCAACTTCAAAAATTATTTTTCATAAATCCATGAAGAATTTTACCTTGATTTTTGGATATTTTGTAGACTTTGATGTCAAGTTTCTATATAATCAAATCGTTCTTCATTCAAAATATCCTACACCAAGATAGAGACGTTTTGGTGAGATTGCATAGAGCTATAAAAAAAAGAAGACAAATTTCATATAAAACTTCAAAATTTAACTCTCATCAATTGAGAACTGTTTTCATTTTGAATTTTGGATATGTTTTAGCTCCGTGAGTCTAGTTTCTGGAAAATTAAATGAATCATAATTTCGATATTTCTACATTAAGTTATGAATTTTCTACCATAAGTGTGTTATGCTGAAATAAAGTGACAAAAATTGAGTTTGATATGCCTCAAGTTGAGAATCAACCATTGTAAGATCATGAGCATTTATAGAAAGCAAAACTACATCAATTGTGTTTCTAGAAATTATGGAAAAATCATATTTGAAACAAATTATGGTAAATTTTCCTCAGAACCAAATTATGGTAAGTTTCTATAGGAATCAAATTATGGAAAATTCCATTGAAATCAAGTTCCAAAATTTTTTCGTTGGAATCAAATATGGAAAGTTTGAAATAATCCATAAGAAAAAATATATACGTCACGAATACTTCAAGCCTTGGCTTTTAAGATTCGACAAGTTGAACACCGCAACAAGCCTCGAAGCTTGGGGCATTTGTAGACAATGGAATTTTATTGATAAATTTATATTAAATTTTGGATTAATCCATAAACTCATGATATATTAACCAAGTCAAATTACTAGTTAATAAAGTCGAATTAATATTTAAGTCAAAATATATGACTTAAAGAAAGTCCAAATTACATCTGGATTGGTCCATTAAGTTGACATGACGAGCCTAATTCATGCTCCTCTAGCCCAAGGTCCTCTAAAATTAATTGAAGACCGAAATACCCCAAACCCTAGCTCACAACTATATAAAGGGGTTCTCACAAGACCCCCAAAAAAAAAAGAGAACACACACAGAAATACATCGATAATCTTTCTTTAGTGGTGATTTGCAAGTCTTCTGCATACAAAAAAAAATTCGCTCCAAGTGTTGAGCCGCAAATATTTCATCAAGTCAAGAACGATTGTGAAGACAATAGTCAGGGAATTACATATATTTCATTAAAGATTTCATAAAGATTGTAACCTTCGCACAAATTTAAATACAAATATTATAATTTGCTTGCTATTTTTCTTTCCTATTTTTTTGTATTTAAGGGATGAAACTTTGGACACTTACAAATACAAACATGTACATGATATATAGATTTTTTATTAATCGTTGAAAATAATTAATTATAAATAATGAATCAGATACTTGTTATATTATTTTTTAAATTATTAATTTAATCTTTTGAACTTTCACATAAGAAAATATAATTTATGTCTTTATCATGATTAGATGTCCAGAAACTCACCAATTTTTGTAGTATTCTAATATAGTAATTAATGCGTAAATTCCTTTTATGACTAATATAAAGTTTATCATAATTTTTAGTAATTATTATTTTAATACAATGTGTAATCTTTAATTATTATTTACTTCACATTGTTATTTTTTTTAATCATATAAAAAATAATACTTACAATAATTTCTATTTTTATTAACGTAAAAATATTTTAATACAACTTGTAATTTTTAGTTATTATTTTTTTCATATTGTTATTTCTAATCATATAAAATATAATACTTACTACATTTTATATTTTTATTAACGTGAAGATCTTGAGTAATAAATCTTCTAATGTACCATTAATAATAATAATTCAAATTCTTTATGATCACTTTTAAAGTTTCTACACAATTGAGATAAAATTAAGATGGTAGGGTTTCAAGATCAACCCTCCGAATCTGCCATTGCTTCCAAGATTTTGGCATCAACATATGATAGTTTTCATCCATGGAAGCCTTTCCTCCATGGAGCTCCCAAATTCTCTAATTTACAAAGTTAGAATTCCCCAATTGAAGTTAGGGTTTTCTTCCATGTCATGTGTTCCTATAAATGTTGATTTATTTGATTGATTTATGAAGTTTTATGTATGAATCGAAGTAATTGCATGTTTTTAAGTTGATTTCCCATTAACTCATGCATAACCCATGTTTTCTAAGCTATGTTGATATAATGTGGGTCTTGAACTATGAGAGATGAATTTATGAAAATATGCATGTCTTTTCTTAATGAAATTGATGTAAATGAATTTGAAGATGCTATGAATTTGAAGGCATGATGAAGCTTATGAATTATTGAAAAGAATGCATGATCATGAAAGTATGTTTATGACTGAAGAAAAGCCTATAGATGAGATTGCCAATATGTTCTATGAAGCTTAGCCACATGACATGAATGACATCTAGATTTGCCCTCAGTGCTTTTCAAGCAAATTAACTGCGATAATCACTGGTAAAGTACTATTGGCTCCTAAGAAGGCATACTTTAGATGAAAGGGTAGGGCTTTTAACTCTAGACTCGGTGGTTCTTCTGTTGATGGCTTTGTAGGATGACTTTCTCTATTCTTCAGGTCGATGTCCAACTTGATTGGATTCCTTGAATAAACTCCTAACCCTGATAAGGCAGCTACCACTTCCTCATATCCTTGAACTTCGGATTCATCATAGTTGGCAAGTACGGATTCAAGGGGTTCATTCTTGTGCATTAAATGGCTCACACTTGCCACTTCCTGATCTATAACATCCTTAGTGGACACCACATGGATATTACTTGGTTGCTTCATAGATTTACAGATATTTATGGTCACCTCATCATCATTCACACGAAACTTTAATTTCCCGCTTTTGACATCCACTAATGCTCTCCCGGTAGCTAAGAATGGCCTTCCCAAAATAATGGGGATTTCAGCATTGATCTCACAATCTAGAATCACAAAATCATTCGTAAAGATGAACCGGTCTACTTTTACCAATATGTCATAGAGTATCCCTACAGGGTGCTTGATTGATCGATTAGCCATAAGGAGTCTCATTGTGGTTGCCTTTGGTTCACCCAAACCAAGTTGCTTATATATTGCATAGGGCATCAAGTTAATGTTTGCTCCTAAATCACACAAAGTTTTAGCGAATTGGAGCATGCCAATTGTGCACGGAATTTTGAATGCCCCAGGATCTTCTCTCTTAGTGATTGACTCATTTGTCATAATTGCGCTGCAACTATGGGGCACCTCGATCGTATCATAATCCAGGCTCCTTTTCTTTGTAACCAACTTTTTCATGAATTTGGTGTATCCTGGCATTTCTAACAATGCTTCCCCCAGAGGAAGGTTAATTGATAAGTTCTTAAATACTGACAAATTCTTTTTGAACTTCTCATCTTCATTCTTCTTTTTCAAACGTTAAGGAAATGGTGGAGGTATTTTGGGTAAAGGGTGTGTGTATTTTGGAACTTGACTGTGTTGCTCTATATCCTCTTGTGGTTCTTTGGCAAGGTTTTATGGACTAGGCAATTCTCATTCCTCTATACCCTAGCTCTCTTCCTACATTCGAGGGTCCTCATCCTCCATCACATTCCCTTTGCCATCTTTCCACTACGGGTAACCACAGACAGCTCTCTTTCATTATCTTCCATCAGTGTACTGGATGTTAATTGAGCTGATAATAGACTCAATTGACCTTCTAGTGTTTTAATGGCATCAATATGAGAATTTACTTTACTGTTCAGTGATGAAATGCCATCTCTCATTCCTTTTAGCAAATCATCATAGCCCTCAACTTTATCAAGTATGTGTGACAACAGATCATTTACTCGAGGACTACTTGTGCTCCCTTTTGACCGTGGGCTTTCACTCAATTGAGTACGATTTTCCTCATGGTCAATTTCTCAGCCCAATCGTGGCAATATCTCCTTGATTCTTCACTCCTATAATGGTTCCAACCTTGATTTTCGCCCCGCTATTGATAGTGTGGGTGGAAACCTTCCTCATATCTTGTGTAGTTCCAACCTTGATTCTCCTCCAGTCTTAAGTAACCAGAAGGAGAATTCTCCTCAACTCGAAACACTCCATACGTCCCCTTCATGTGCTCGTGTATCACTTCCATTTGAGACAACATCTTTCTCATGTTTTCGTCCCTCTCTTTTTCTTTATCGAGTGGTTCTTATGTTAATCTGAAGCATAGTGGGGAAACGTGGTCATCTTTTGTGTACCATGCTTGATTTACTCTAGTCATGCCATCTAGGAGGAATGAGGCTACTTCAAAGGATTGTAAACGTATTCCTCCTTGCACCAACTAATCAGCTATCCATTTATTCACCGAATCCAGACTACGGTAAAAATATTGGAGCAATAACTCACTCGACAGTCCATGCGTTGGACATCTTCCCAAAAATTTCTTAAATCGTGTCCATGATTCGTGAATTGATTCACCCTTCTTTTAATTAAAATTTTGAATGTCGTCTCTCAGTTTCATCATCTTTGATGGAGGGAAGAATCTTTCATGAAAAACCGAAACCAACTCATCCCATGACTTGATGGAGTTCTTTGGAAGCTCGACCAACCACTTAGTGGCTTCCCGGGTTAATGATAATGGAAATAAGCACAACCTTATGCATTCTTGCGACAGATTCTTGAATGATAAAGAAGTGCACACTTCTACAAAGCTTCGTATTTGCTCATGTGAATCTTCCAGTTGAATGTATGAGATGGAGCATTGTGCTAGTAACTTCAAATGTTGCACTTCCGTCTGCTTGTGGCATGCAAATTGCACCCATTTCATCCACTTGGGCGGGGTTGTATACACTATTAACATCATCAATATTGTCTCGATGAAAAGCATAACCCGCTGGATAGCCTGCTTGGCAGCTATTTTTGTTGTTCACACTCATATGGATGTTGAAACACACAAATACTCAAAACAAAATTGAAAATTAGGTAAGTAGGCTACAACTAATAAGAACAAAGATTTTACTAATCTAAGAATTATGAAATAACACCACTCCCCGGCAGCGACGCCATTTTGATGCTTATTGTGATCAACGACACAATTTCTGATGCAGGTGTCTACGATTGATGATAATATAGTAACCCAACCGAGGGTTGGGGTCATGTCCCCGACAACGGCACCATTTTGATGTTTGCATAATCAACGACCTAACTTCTGATGCAAGTGTCTACGATCGTGCAATAGTATAATAATCCAACCAAGGGTTGGGATCGTGTCCCAATGGAGTGGTTTCAAGAATTAATAGAAAAATAAAATTAGTTCTAACTAGTCGTAGCTAAAGCAATTAACGACTAAAAACATTGTAAATTAAAGGGGGTGACACAAAAGTGTCAAATATCAAATGGGGTTTTTTTCACAAATATAGCAAAAATAGTAAAAATAACAAATAAATATATGAATGAGAGGGGATTCTTGGGATATGACCGCAATATATATTGGTATAAATCGTTGGCTACATTCTTTTGATAGGAAATTTGCAAGATAATAGTGACTAGGCAAAGCTTTAGATGGAAACAAGTTTCCTCTCGGGCAACTTACCCCGTTTCAAATGGGTTCCTCTCGGACACCCATTTGCCTCATGAAGGCCAGCCTACGCCTTACCCCACTCACTCTCTCGAGCTGAGTGTTAGGCTATGGGACTAGGGCTCACCCTCTCGTGTTAAACCTCATGTCAACCCACTCCTTAGGCCATCAGTCTAGCGGTCTTGGTTTCGCGACCTCTCTCTCGAACAAGCCGAAAACACAAGGGTGGTTTTGTATTTGCAATTACAAACCCATTAAATTAAACCAAAACCGCTAGGTGAAATCACCAATAAAATATATATCAGCAAGCAAAACCCAACAATAATCTCAAGACATATTTGCTAAATCACACCCCAAGAATTGGGGATTTTATCCACTCATCAAGAGATAGAAATTTATATCTAAATGAGCTTGTATTCAAATGGGTATGAAGATTTAAGTCTTGTTACAGGCCAAGAGTGAAGAATTCGAGAGACCCAAGTCCAAATCCTTGGAGATGAAACTCTCTTCTTCTTCAAGTTTCAAAACCCTCTCAAACTCAGAGAAAAAGTACTAATATTATATTAATTGTTTCACACTGAAAATATTATGATACTAAAATCTGATACTAAGCTATAATTCTCAATGAGTATTTATAGTTTTCAACAATTTGTGCTACAACGGGTCATTCGGCGACATTAGTCGGAATCGCCGATCAACTCGGCGATTCACCCTTCTTCTGGCTCATCGCCTTTTGTGCTTTACATATAGCATGTTTATGTCCTAGATCATTGGGCGGTATATCCCTGCTTCGTGGAACTGTTCGGCGACACGCCGACTGCTCCTTTCATCGCCTTTTTTATCCTTTTTCTTCAGGGCTTTGCGTACTGGAACAAAGGGCGGAGTATGTCCCTTCGGTGACTCACCAAGTTTACTTGGCGAACCTCAGGCTTTAGTTTCTTGGTTCTTTTTAGCCTTCTTTTCCTTTTTACGCATAAGTGTCCATGCTTTCACTCAAATTTCAAATACCTGAAACTTAAGAGTTTACATCAGATATTAAGATAAAATAAGCATTTGAGGACATTATTTCTATTAAAATAAACCCCTAAATAAGTCCAATTTGTGGACTCATCAAGAAATACGGACCGTAGGTCCATCCATGGTCCGTCAATGGGGTCTCATGGGTGGAGGCTGGACGGCTTAGTTGAGGACTATAGGGTCTTTTCTAGTTTTAATTAGATTGAAGTGGTGTCATTTCGCCTAAACCTAGACCACCTATATAAGTAATTGAGACCCCTAAACTCATTCAATAATGTCATTATCTCAATTCCCAAAAGAAAACCCAAATCCTTTCTTAAATATTCTCTCTCTAGAAGTTGGAAGAAGAAGGAAGAAATTGAAGCTAAGGTCAAGTCAAGTCCCCAATCTTCAAGCTTGTGAGGGCTTTGTAATCAAGGTATGGTGGGTTTTCATCCATGGGATCCTTCCTCCCATGGAGTCCCCTAGAATTCCATAATTTGAAGAAGAGTTTCCCCTTAGTTAGGGTTTCTTCCAATGTTGTGGGTTATGATGAATGTTGATCCAATGGAGTGGATTATGATTGTTTATGATTGAATTGATAGAATTGCATGTGTTTTAGGATGAAATTACATGTACCCATGCCTATCCTATGATTTTAGGGTAGAATTCATAAAGTTGGGTTTGATGCCATGAGAGGGAAACTCTATGGATTAGATATCTCCTTATAGGATTGATGAATCATGACTGGAATTGCTTGAGAGTAAAGCATAAATGATGAACATTAGATGCAGTGCTTTGAGAGTAAGGCCTAGTCTATGAATTGTTGATTGTTAATGTTATATGATGTGGAAGGGATACTTCCCATAATGAATTGATAAGCATGATTGTATAAATGTGAAAGGTTTGCTCACATAAATGATTCTAGGTTGAAAGAATTGCTCATCTAAAGTGAATCTAGACTAAAATGCTTAATTAATGATAAGGCTAGAGGCAACTACCCATGACCTCCATGTGTTAAGGATATGAAGTGATTCCCATACTCCTTAGAATTGAACAAGAGGTGGTTCCCCACGTTCTTATTATGATGAATGGACATGGAGGCGAGTACCCATGATCCTTATGAAATGATGTGGAGGCGAGTACCTGTGTCACATGATGTGATTGTGGAGGCGAGTACTCATAATCTTAAAGTAAGTAAGGCAAGCGGCGAATACCAATTAGCCTTTATAAGTTAGGTAAAGAGGTGAATCCCAATGTATTTAAAAGTATGTATGAATAATGTGATTATGTTATGAAGATGATTTGTTTGGAGTGTTGCTAGATATGCCTTCCATGATGTAAGCTTAACTAGAGGTGGATGACCTAAGTCTTGGCTAAGGTTTAGTGAGGTTACTTAAGGGAGTATTCCTCTTTCATTATGTTGCTTATTATGTCTCGATTATGCTTATGCCTTATTTTCTTATGATGACTAATAGTTATGTTTATGTTGTTTATGCAAGCTATCACATTTAGTACATTCTTGTACTAACGCATACTCTTGCCTACATTTCTTATCAAAATGTAGGGTCCGACCTCTCGATTCACACACTTGTGGGTAGGTTCTTAGTTGATCAAGGAAGTGAAGCTTTGGTGAGTCCTTATTGTATTTGAGGATTGCATGACCCCTTTATTTATTTTATTACTTTCTTTTCATGTTCGAATATTGCATGGGCTGCGTCCCAAGATTTAATCTCTTATGTTAGATGGATTTGAGACAATGATGTTAGACTTCCGCTCGTTTAATAAAAGACTTTGATTGTTGAAATGTTTTAAATTTCCGCACCTTTTCTATTACTTTTTTTGTTATGATATGATAAGTGGCTTGTATGAGGCCTCTCGGGGTCTTATACGTCTTTTTACATCTAGGGGGTACCCCTGAGTCATGACACGTGAAGATGGACCACGACCCATTGTAGTTCTCGTGAAGTCGTTCCAGAACTTGCCCAAAACGTTTCCCATCCCACGGACCATTAGGCGGCCCATGATGAGGATGAAGGGTCGTACAAGTGGTCGTGAAGGGGTTCAAGTTAGTAGGGGTCCTCTTTTAGCACCTGGTCAAGGGCCACGGGCGTCACAAGTATGGTTGTGAAGCCCCACACAGACCGTGAAGACTTCTGTGAAAAGGTTTCATTAGATTTAGTTGGTTATCAATTATCACAATTAAACTATGATTTTGAGGAATTCAAGAATAAACAATAAATCAAGGGTGCGAGGATTTGAAATCAATGTCACAGAGGGGTAATTGTGTTGCTCTATAGTAATGAATATTCATGAATAGTCTAATTCATCTTTATTGTCACTAATCATATTTCGATCTCAAAGAATCTATGCATAGAATCTCCTTTAGGTCTCATCTAAATATCAATCTAAACAACCCAAAACCTTACTCTATTCTATTTTTCGATGCAAAAATAGGGTAAATAGATCCAACCAATAACCTCTATTTTCAAGAAAGTTACAAACATCAAACCTAAATTGCTAGTATTGAACTAATTACCCAGTCCAATCAATTTCTTACGAAATCAACTGGAGGTCAAAAGTAGGAATTGAGTTTGCAACCTTAACCCATAAATTAACCCCATATAATTAAACCAAATTCATTCTTGAACAACAACAAGATAAAGCATAGTACAATAGCCACTACATTAAATCAACACCCAACCCCATAATTGCACCCCTAGATCTTGGGGTTTTAGCCACCCATAAAAAAAAAGTAATGAGATTATACCTTCCATGAAAGCAGTCATGGGTAACATAAAATTAAGCAATTACAAGTAAATCCACTTTGGATTCAACTTCAATATGTCAATTTAAGCACAAAAGTTGAAAAACCCCAAAAAGCTAGAAAGTGTTTTTCACAAAGGTAAAGAGTTTTCTCTCTAACAAAACTTTTTCCTGAACTCTAAATAACTTTATATATAATTTTTCTCCCCTTTCAGCTACTTATAGTTTCTCAATTTTTTTCCCAAAATCCAATGTGCGTCTCATTCGACGACACTAGTCGGGCTTGGCAAACTCATTTGGCGAATCGCCTCTTGCTCCTCAGCTCGCCTTTTCAAGCTCTAAGCTTCAGGTGTTTGAACCTTAGTCGGTGAGCTCATTTGAGTTAGACTTTCACATTCGGTGAATCGTCGAGTACCACTTTTGTTCGCCTGTCGAACATTCAATCTTTCTTTTTACATTGTCATTTTTGGTGATATTCAGCAAGGCCGTCTTTCTCATTCGGTGCATCGTCCTCTCTACAAGATTTTTCCGACCTGATTTGATAGACATGAGTGATATGGCCTGCTATTTTGGGCGAGGTCATGCTCATTAGGTGATCCTCCTTTCTTGCTAGGCGATCAACAATGTATAGTTTGAATTTTTTTTTGTAATTTTGGTCATTCTTTCAAATATTAATCTTTTCCTTCTCCATTTACCTTCTTAGCTGCAAATCATCATTATTCTATCAGAATAGGACAAAATTAGGCATTGAGAACACTAAATATTGAGCTAAATAAACCTCAAATGAGTGTAAATCTATCACTCATTTGTTGTGTGTTTTACCATTTGTTTTATATGTGCTTGTTAACTATATCGTTATTAATGCATACATGATATATGTTAGGGAAATCAGAAAGACATAACGCAAAATGAAAGGTGTTGTCTATAGCATGAAATGGACGTGTTTACTTGAGTGAACAGGTGTGGCTTCTATTCATTGTACTTATGGTTTTGTTGTGTGTCGATGACTAAGAACGGGTGCAAGGGTGCAACACTAATACACAAATATTTATTAGATTAGGTATTCCACCGGTACATAATTTATTATATCCAGTACCACACCGGTTCATTTATATTTATTAGATTGGGTACCATGTCGGTACAAATATATTATTTTATTGTGTACCACATCAGCACATATATGTATTGGATGGGGTACCATGCCAATACATATTATTATTTGATTGGGTACCACACCGATATATTAATGATGGGAATGGGTACCACGTTGGTATCCTAACCGTTTGTGTGTGCTTCCTTGAGAGAATCATATTTATTAACTATGTTATATATATATATATATATTACATTTTGGTCCCTGAGTAGTCAGGTTGATGTATTTAAATTATGAGATGGCTCTTGTGTAGATCAGGATGACATGATAAATATTGTAGATAATGATTAGAGATATTTGTGGTCTGAATTACTGGAATGGTGTGATGAACAAATGTGATTGGTTGTGAATGCTAAGTCGGAGTGAGGACTCGTAGTTTGAGCTATTTTATAATTGTGCATATTAATGTTTGTATATGTTTGCTAAATTATGTTACCTATTCATATATCATATGATAGGAGTGTTGTAAGGTAACGTTTTCGCATGAGAACTTTAGGGAAGTAGTAAATTGATTACCAAAGTATGTGGTGGTCTTATATTTGGGAGAATTTCTATGTGGTAGAAGGGTTAGGCTATAATTTGATAGGAAGATGGAATGGCTTAGATGGTAGAGTAGGCAGCAGTAGGAGATGGGTGACCTGAGATAGGGAATATGAGTCAAAGATAATGCTACTTGTGGCTAGAGGGGGGAATGAGTGGATCAAGGTCATCATGTTATGTTTAAGTTATATGTTTCTTTGATTAATACTATGTGGTGAATTTGAATCGGTCGATCATGCCTATCATTATGTGTTATTTGTACTCATACTTCTCTTGCTATGCCACTAGTATGGTTGTAAGATTTAGTAATGTTTCAATTTTCCTTTATACAGTGCAATTTCTTGGTAGCTCTTGTAGCTGTTTAGACTAATTCTTGAGATGAATTCTATTATACTTGTAAAAATATGATTCCTACATTCGAGTTTTATGTTTATTTCAACATATTAATGATATTAATTATGTTTTATTAATTTTCGCATTATCGTTTTTAAAAATTGGTTGGTAAGCGTTCTCTTATCTAGGTATTAGAGTAGGATTGAGGTCAGAGCATAGGGTACTGGAGGGTTGGGTCGTGATGATTTGGTATCATAGCCTAGGTTACTAGTCTCCAAGTATAAGAGAAAATGTTGAATAGATTCTTGAGGATTGGTATGCTCACGTTCAAATTTAATCTTCAGGGTGCTATGAAGCATTCTAGGAAATTGTTCCACTACTTCACTGATTTCATGCGGTCTGTCCCTTGTGGTATAGGTCAATGGACTCAAAACCCAATTTCAAAAATAACGTTTGAATTCAAAATTTAATACTTGAAAACATTACTCAAGGATTTTGGATCTCATTGGGGAAAATAATTTCGAAAAAGAACTCAAAAAACAGTTCAGAATCTCCATTTTAGTTAAGAACTTGAGTTCTTGAAAACCCTTGCCATTTACCAATCAATATCCCAACTTTTGATGTTAGAATTCACAAATAACGAAAGAAAAATGAAGGTTTAGGATCATGAAAGCTTACCCAAATGATTTACACAAGAAATTCTTTCAAAAATTGCCACCATGGATTCCCCAAGATTAAAAAAGAGAAATGGGGCTTAAACCTCGAAAATAGCAGGCAAAAACCCTCTCAGTTCTCACAAAAGCAAACCTTGCTAAAAACTCGGGTCTCATAAGAGCAAAGCCTTTCTCTCTTTTGGAAAGCTAGCTAAAGCAAAGCTCCCTTTGATTTTGCGATGGTTGCTTGAGCGACTGACCTTGGTAAAAGTGAGGCCTAAAAACATAGCCAACACTCAAAATATTGAAAGTACCCTCGAGATTCTTTTAGAATCCTGTGCACACAAACCATATATGAAAATAAATTATACTCGACATTCCGAACTTAATGGAACCGTCAAAATGTCTTCAACCTCGATGACCCAGGGTTATTGAACCATTAGTTGTGATGCCACTTGTTGGGTTATGAAGGTGATTAGGGCATCATGCGGAAGCTTACAATTGCAAATCATATGGTTGATAAATCAGATAATAAAAAACTTATACTAGAAATCAAAATATTATTATATGGTTTAGCCAAATGGCCTACATATGAAAAACTAATAAAAAGAAAATATTAAAACTATTGAGGGAAAATTTCCCCATGAGCAAAACTCTTTATTGACTACATTGTGGATGTTCTTATGTTCTTGGTATGAGAAGTGGGGTCTTCAATTTATAGATCTCCTAACTTTTCCTCTAAGGAATGAATAAAACAAATATGGAAGAAAAATATATTTTCCTTTCATGAAAAGTAAAAAATATTATGGTAATGTTTTGTCTTTTCTTTTAGGAAAAAATAAAGGGCAAAATCCCTAACAAAGTCAAACCAGAGATTAAATTTTCACGATTTCACAACTTAGAACCTCAAATCCTCAAAAAGACTCTGAATCTAAAATTGACAACTCTCACAACTCAGATTCCACATTCTTGGACTGATGAAATTGATGGAATTTCCTTTCAACACTCAGAACTCAAAAAACAATTTTAAGCAACTTAGCCTTTCAAGATCACAAACTTACCAAATTCTCAACTATTACCTCAAAGTTTAAAATCAACTTTTAAGACTCAAACTTAAAAGACTCAGGGTCGAAATTGGGATGGGAAAAATGGTAAATTCAAGAAACTTTAAAAAAATGACCAACCGGGTCATTACAATAATTTTTCTACTTTTATCCTTTTTTTGCTTTATCTTTCCACTTTTCTTTCTTTTCCTATAGGTTGATGTTGACTTGTCTTGATGGGAATAGACAAGTGTCATCACGTCCTTTTTGTGGGTCGTGACATAATTTTAATGAGGAAAAACATATTATGAAAGAAACGTCTTCGAATGTGAAGGTGGTTTATATATAGCTTTTTTCCTACTAACTTTTTATATATTAATGAATTGTCTTTATTTGTCTACTTTTCAAAGTTATATTATTATATAATGTACTAGTTCCTAATCTTTATTGGCGTATATTAATATTTGAAGGAGATCAAATTTCATGCAACCATTTCAACGTTTGTAAATAATGTATTATGCTAACAAATTTTATTTTTAATTATTTTGCATGTTCAATAAATATGAATATTTTGATGAAATGAATAGTCAGTTCCCTCAACATTTAGGAATACAAGATTGCATACATCTTCATCACCAAATGACAAAACTCATTTACAAACTTGATAGCATACATTACTTAGCAAATAAATGGTATTGTACCATTTTAGCTTTGGAATATTTCTATTATTTGAGGTACAAAATGTACTGTGAGGCAGGATATGAGAAGACCAATATAATTTATTTTTTATATTATGATCCATTTTCTATTTATTGAAAAGTGTAGAAGATATTATTTTTCTTTAATTTCTATTTATGCATAAATTCTTTTTACAATTTAACTTTTGTCCTTCTTCTTTGTACAGGACTTTGTAGTTGATACAAATTAAAATCATTACAATCAACTTCATATTTATATAATGTTTTCTATTGATGTGTTTGCATTTAATTATTCTTAGATATTAACACTATCAGTGATAATTGTGTATATATATTGCAAATTGTTAGCTTTTGTTGATTCTCTTTCCTTTTTATTATGGTTATAAATTTTTAATGATTTTAAGTTTTTGTTTTTGGCAGGATGGTCGGTGTGTGAATTCGTTGGTTGAGTTTTTATTTTTATTTTTAAGATATCTTTAAAGTTATTGCTACACACTGAAAGTGTAGTATTTGGTTGATAATAATGGTATCTCATAAAATTGTTATGCATTTAAGTGTTGACGCAATTGATATAAATAGGCAAATAATTACTAAAAACAATTTATTCACCAAAAGTTCATCTTTGGGCAGAGCAAATGTATGTTTTTATACTATTTTATTTATGTGATATGTCTCATAATATGATAAAAATTGCATTCTTCTTAATAGCTTTTAGTTAATAATAGTTGTATATATTAATGAGATATTATCATCTAATTTTTATTTTTGATAATCTATATGAGTACCATTATCAATATACATAAATCTTCAATGCATGCTAAAGATATGTACTATATATTACTAATTTATAAAAAAAAAAAATCTGATTAATTGCATTATGCGTGTTGATAAAATAATTAATTTCCTAATATTATATATATTTAATTATTCTTCGTACCGGCAGAGAAGGTAAAAGATGAGAAAGGTTTGGTTTTATACGAGACTCTTTGAGTAGTGGTTAGTTTTTCAAGATTAATATACAGAAAAGATTTAGTAACTTCTATTAAATCAATTTACGGATTAAGACAATTACAATTTTACGTTTAACGTTATCATTTCAAAAGTTAAATATACTTAATTACAACTTTCACAAATAGCCACTATAATAAACTTAATTATGCTCTATAGCTATAGTTTGAATATTTACGGGTTGTAGCTACAAGTTAAGCTGTATCGTTTGTATAATTAGCAGATTTTTATAATGCAGGTTTGTCTAATTCACTAGTACATTTGTATAATTCAGTTATTTTTGTATAAACTCGAAATAACGAATTTATACAACTACAAACATCAGAAGTGTAAACAGTTATAAAAATTATATTATAATAATTCCGAATTACAGAAAAGTTATGCAAATTATATTATACAAATTCCGAATTATACAAACGTGCGAATTATACAAAGCTAAAAGGCTGAGTCGCGTAATTATAGCTAAAAGTAGGTCGTGAATTGTAATTAAGGAAAACTATAACTATGTTAACTAATTAACTATTATATATTTGCTTCTACGCGTAATTTTCCCTAAATGTATTTGACAATTTAACAAAAAAATGTGTTTAAATAAAATTGCCGACTTATTATTTTGACTATTTTTTTTAATTCTTAATATAATAAAAATATAATTTTAAATTTTTTGATAAATGATACATATGCAACAACTTTTTTACTCACTGATTTTTACCTATTTTCTTAATGAATTATTATTGCAATAAAATATAATGTTGTAGAATTATCTTTTTTATATATCATTCAACTGTAATTGTAAGAATTATACTGTACAAAAACATTGCATATAATAAATAACTTTTTGAAAATATCATATAGTTGATATATGACTTTTAGAAAAATAGAAAGACAATTTAAATAAATTGAATAACATGCCTACAATTTGATAAAACTTTTTCAAGCTATATTTCTTATATCTTTTTTATTTTAAAAAGAGGATAATATTGATAGGGTGAGAGAATTTATGATTATGAATACTTTAAAAAATAAAACAATTCAAATCATGCAAAAAAAAAAAAAAAATTATCGTCAAATTTGGACGATGAACTAAGCTTACTTATTGATTTATTTAGATATTATTCTATTATAACACATCAAGATGTTACATGTTAATATTCTTTCAAACAAACATTGCAATATTATATCGTAATAAGTTTTTTTTAAAAAAAAATTGTCAATAAATCAATATTTATGATTACATTTATCAATTAATGTAGGTGTATACATACCACAAATACAATAAATTACACTAGAAAATAAAATAACAAAAATGAATAAACAAGTCTTTAGGCCGAGGCGCGGATATCTTGCTCTCTTTAAGGAGATTCAAGCCCACTGGGGTATAATCTACACCGATCCAACAATAATAATGTAACAACCTCTTTTCGTCGTTATGGATAAGCCAATGGGGAAGGAATATGGGCCAGAAAACTTTAGAGTAGTAACTTGGAAATTTCGAGCCTAGGCCAGACTTGGACGAAATCTGAGTCAAGTGAGGTCTAGGGTAATCTAGTAATAAATGGTGGATTTGATTATGAATTTTACCATTGGAGTAAATGGCCAAGATGATAAGGAGCATGTACGACTTTACAGAATAAAATTCGGGTAAGTAGAACTCCCGTAATTGATCTTAGCGTGAAAGGGTGGCTTTAGAAGATCAAAATTTGAGGGTCTGTTGTGAAATGGGGACTTGAAACAAAAATTCAGAGTCTCTGTTTCCTTGCAACCCCCACAATAGGATTATTGCCTCCATGGCGGAGCCGCTATGGCGGGATTAACTCGCTATGGCGAGCCACTCGCGAGTAAAAATGGGGAAGAGTTCCAAAAATGTTATTTTTCTGCAAACTTCGTTCTTGGAGAGCAAAAGGGAGACCTAGGACTATTTCTTCTGGCTTTTTACTAATTCTCGCGCTAAAGGTAAGTCAATTACTCCCCTCATTCGTTAATTGATTCTTAAAACTTAGAGTCCTTGCTATTTATCCTTGGAGGAGGATTTTGGTTTGAATTTAATGGTGAAAAAAGTTGTAGTTGGGTGTTAGGATCATGGGATTGTCCAAGGATTAGTATTTGTATATAATCCGGGTAAACTAGGCCACTATTATTGATACTTTATATTAATTACTTATTTTAGACCAAGAACAAGTTGAGAGACTCCGGAAAGGGAAAACTCAAGTTCTTTAAGAGTGTTTAGGCTTGGTTTCGATGTAGGTGATGGTTTGATTTCCCGTCTATGTTATACATGCCAGCTAACTGCTCTATTGTGTCATGCATGTATGTGAATAGGGAAATATGAAATGAATCTAATGAAATGACTAATTGTGATTTCGTAGCATGCAATGGACCTGTTACTTGATTGTACAATACAAATGTGTAAATCATTCATTGTGGTGATGATTGTGTTTTTTATTGTGGTTGATTAGATTAGGTGTCACGTTCAGACACATAATTGGATTAGGTGTCACGTTCCGACACATATTGGATCGGGTGTCATATTCTGATACATTATTAGATCGGGTATCACGTTATGACAGACTAATAATTTGAGTGTGGGTTCCATGAGAGGACCATCATTGATTGTTGCATTTGAGATTGATATTGTGAAACTGATATATTGGGCATGAACTAGTAAATTGTTATTCTTTCTATATATGTGTGGGTTACTATTTTGTAGTTACTGTGCATGTCTCACTTACTGGAACAACTGTGTGATCCTACCAGTACACCTTTTTTTTGTACTGATACTGCTATTGTTCTTTGTTTGTTGAATACAGGGCATCTTCAAGCGATTGTTGAGAGACCTCAGCTAGGAGATAACTGACTTGTCGAGTTCAAGGGTTATCCAGTTCCTTCAGGATACCATCGATTAATCTGGGATCTTATTCTATTTCCTTCAGACTTAGACCTTTCAGACTCTTTACTTTATGTTAAGTTGTTTTGGGGTGCATCCCCTTATCTTAGGCAGTTTGGTTAGAAGTTTTGGAAAAATGACTTTCAGGTTCTAGGGGTTGAATTTCTGCTTGTTTATGATTGTTTTGCTAACTTACTGAATTTATGGGAACTCCGGTTTTAAATTGGCTATTTAAATCTGTTTCCACATATTTAAATGTCTATCTTTTGGTCAGTATTGTTTGGTTAGGTTGTAGTAATGTTTCTCCCACGAAAGGGTTAGTGTGGGTTCCAATCACGGTGGTTTGAGCCGTGACAAAGTTGATATCACAGTCCTAGGTTCGTTGATCTCGTTATACCAAAACGAGTATAATAGAGTCTTGAGCAACAATATGAAGACGTTTGTACTTTTCTTAGAGAGGCTACAAGACTTTAGGAAAATCTGTCTATCTTTTTCTCCTTTCGAGATATAACTTGATATCAAATGGTATCTGGTGATCCAAATTGGTATCTAATCTCTTTCACTCTTCGGTCCACATATGGTTTACTCACTAAACAACGACGCCAAGACATTAGCTCCCATCAAGGACGTTGCCAGGGCAGGGTAGAGAAAGACAAACGGGTAGTGGCCGAAGAGCGGTAGCAAGCCAAGGGTGAATCTCAACCTGAGAATGAACCCAAGGAGGAGGCCCCTCCTGCACCCCAGGACAAGGTAGAAGAGAATGTGGATATTGAGGTGGAAGAGGATGTTGAATCAGGGGAGGATGCATATGTTGGGATAACAAGACTTTTACCTTTAGATCCATCTATACCTCAGAAGATTTTGATTGGTCGGTTCTAGAGCCATTCCCATGGTGCAAGCTCTCAACCTCCATTCATGCACCCTGTTATTCCTACAATCCCTAAGATGGATGGAGTGTTGGGTGTTGATACCTTCTTGCATTCACTTTTGGGCCCTTTCAAGACTGGTACTAAGCATGAGATGCTGAACAAATTTTTGAAGTTAAAGTTGCCAGTGTTCCATGGTTTTGAAAGTGAGGATACCTATGAGTTCATCCTAGATTTCTATGAAAGACTTCACAAGTAAGGCATTGTGCACCAGCACGGAGTTGAGCACGTGATCTTTGAGCTTCAAGGTGAGGCTAAGTAGAGGTGGAGAGCCTCTGTGGAATGCGATCACTAGTCTTGCCTCCACTCACCTGGTTTCAGTTCAAAACCTTGTTTCTGGAGAAGTATGTGCCCCAGGCTTTGAGGGACCGCATGAAGCATGCGTTCATGGCTTTTGAGTAGGGTGGTATGATTGTATCTGCTTTTGAGGCTAAGTTCTGTGCTTTGTCTAGATATGCTATGCAGTTGGTGACTACAAAAGAAGAGATGATTTGTTTGTTCATCAAGGAATTGAATCCCGAGTTGCAAGTATTGTCTATTCACATGACCTCTGCCGATAAAAGCTTTAATGAAGTGACAAATATGTAAAATAGGTAAAAGGAGTTCAACCAGACAGGCAGGCCAAGGCTTTGGCTAGAAGCCCAAGAATATAGGTAACTTTTATGGCTCCTACTCCAGAGCTTCAGGTAGGCTGGCAATTGCAACCTGACAAATTCAGTCATCTATGTTTGCTTCTAACATCACAACAGAATCCTACTCAGGATGGTCAAGGAGCCTCGTTTGTGCTACGAAACAGGTCGTCCCTTAACCGCAGTTGTTATGATTATGGAGAACCATGATACATGAGAGATATTGTCCCCACTTACAAATGACTGAACATATGCAGCAGCAGACCAGAGAAGTGGTATCAGCGGGCGGAGGTAATAATGGCAGAGGACGTCTACAAGGTGGGCAAGGAGGAAATTAGAGAGGTCGTGGTGGCCGTGGAAATGGTAATGCAGTAGGGGAGCAGTGCAACTAGGTAGAAAGGTTTCCCGTCTGCATAACAAGGCTCAGTTTTATGCCTTTCCTTGCAAGACCAAGGTTGAGGCGTATGTTGCAGTGATCACATGTACTATTCTTGTCTATGACCGAATTGCTAATTTTTTGTATGATCAAGGTTATACTTACTCTTATGTATCAGTACAGTTTGCCTTGGGATTTGATGCAATTTGTGATGTGCTTGATGCCCCCATCCTTAGTTCTACCTCAATTGGAGAGTCTATAGTAGTCATCAATGTCTATCGTGCTTGTACTGTCCTGTTTATGGGTTATCAGACTTGGAAAGATTTTGTTATTTTGGACATGACTAACTTTGATGTAAGCTTAGGCATGACTTGGTTGTCCCTCCATTTTGTTGTGCTTGATTATAATGCTAAGATTGTGACTCTAGATCCCGGGTGCAGAAAATAAGAGTGGGAAGGGGTGTACAAGCCTAAGCCAACAAAGATCATATCTTTCATCCGGGCAAGGAAATTGGTCGGGCATGGTTGTTTAACATATTAGGCTCATAACCGAGATGTCGATGTAGAGTCCCCCTCTATTGAGTCTATTCTTGTAGTGTTTGAGTTTAAGGAAGTATTTCCTACTTATTTACCTGGTATGCCTCCAGATAGAGATATAGATTTTTGTATTGACTTGGAGCCGGACACTTGCCTAATATCTATCTGTCATGAACTTATTTCTCATGATGGTACCTACTATACCCCACCAGTAGGTAAGCCAACCTGTAACCCAGAACATCAAGTAATGAGCGTAAGGGTAGAAACTAGCGAAAACAATCATCTAAACAAAGGACAACAAGGTGCAAGAAAACCAAAATAAATATATACAGAAATCCCTTATAGAACTAAAAATCACCATTAAAGAGTTGTTTAATAAAGAGTACAAATCCCAAAAGTGGACCACAACAAAGTGTATCTCAAAAAGCAACAAGACTAACTAAAACAATAGAACGAGATAAGATAACCCGAAATGCCAAGTGTTCACCCTCGTCTCTGAATCTTAGCTGCAAAAGAAGACTGGAATTGATCACCGCTGGTAACTGGTAATAGGACCTGCATCATGATATAGATGCAGGGTGTAGCATGAGTACCAAAACAACAGGTACTTAGTACACATCAAAGTCCGACTAAGCGAAAAGGGTAAATACAATAAGAAATTATAAATATTAGACAAAGAGAGGTAAAAAAGGATATGAAAAGAAAGAACACGAGCATACCAGAAATAAACTAAGTACAACTAAACTAAACCAAACTGACCCCTATAAGACTAATAGGTACTCTCGTGCGCAAGTTTAAATAAAACCTGAACGGACCCCATAAGCCTAACTGGTACATAGAATACCTAAGTCTACTAAGAAAGAAGAGAATTGGATTCCCAACCCAAAGTAACCAAGATAACCCATCAGATTCCACCCAACCGACAATGCACTCCCACTCATCCAAAAAGAGTGACCCCGGAGGGGGGGCACCCAACCAGATAGTCCACTCCCAGCCCAGCTAGAATCAGGGACCTGGGGGTAAGGTAGATGTCGTGATTCGTCCTACCATAATGTTAGCTCCCACCCCAACTAGAAAGACCGTCCCGGGGACACCAGCCTGGCTATAAAGAGAGGCCTGAGGGTGATCACCAAAATCACTGAGTCCATCTAGCCAGCGGTACGCTCCTAGCCTAACTAGAAAGAATGACCTCGGAGGTGATGGTATCTCCGCTAGGATCTAATCTAGCAACAACCACCATCGAATGTCATCCACTCCAAGAAATCACAAAAAGGATCCAAGCCTATACTATCTCAATCCCATGCCTCTAGTGATGCACCGAACCTTCAAGAACACGTTGCAACCACAAAATTAGAGGGAGAAGATACATAAGTATAACAAATAGAGATAACGCCTAATCTAAGGCTCAAACTATCATACTCAAGTCTGCTATTCCAATCTACACGGAGCTAAGTCATCCGAACAATGTTGACAGAAAGTAAAGGTTATTCAACCCACAGTTGTCATATGTCTAAGGCAACACTATCCTAACCTAGACTAAAGAATTCATTATCAAATTTGACGATAAACAAAATTTACAAGCATACAACATTATTTAGCACATAAGCATGCAATTCTACTAACCCGCCAAAAATGGAACTGCACCCAAAATATGTCAATCAATCCTAACACAACGTATCTAATCAAGGTAAATTAAGAAAATGGTGCCCACCCCCAAGTGACACAATCCACATGTTTTTACGCAATTAAGCGCAATCTAATAAAAAGGAAGCCATAACATACCTTAAGATGAATAGCGCGCACTCAAAATCACTTCGCCGGAGCATTTCCTTTTCAAACGACCTTTGAACGATGTCATGTTATCAAATATAGGATCATAACATTAGTACGATCGTTTACACATAAAAATCAAAACAAACAGAGACATGTCAATTTTGGAGACAAAACGGGAATCATGGAACCCACACCGAACTGTTCGAATTTTACTCTGCCAAAAGACCAAAAATAGTACCCCAAATTTGTGTTCCAAAATGGAACACAATTCAGGGCTCAAAACACAGCAAAACACAACATGCAAGAAAAACTACACATTAATCAATTTTAAAAAAACATGGAGCAGATAGAATTCGGAATTTAATAAAACTGAAGAATGCCCAACACTCATTGAACACTCCACGATGTAGCCGCGATAATTCCCGATAGTGTAACTTCGAATCACCCAAAAATGAGCAAGATATGACCAAATCAAGAAAGCCATAAACAAGAACTCGAAAAAGGGCTACATCAATCTGGTTTATCGCTAATTTTACCTCGAACAATGTGCACCTAATAACTTTTGATCACTCTACAACGAAGCCACCATAAAAACAAAGTTTCCATACTAAATCACCTAATTTGGCCAAGAAATGAGAGATATACAGAGTTTCGAAGTTTCAAAAATGTGTAGATTTTTCTGCTATAAATACACTAGATTTTAGCATTTTTTCTTAAACATACAAACACTGTTGGGGTTTTCCCAACTCATTCAGAGCCCTGTGCACTCAAACGAGATATGCAACCATATCAAATTTGATATACCGAACTCAATGACGTAGTCAAAATTTTGATAAGAGAACAAAAGGTGGGTCCCATACCCAATCGTCATTTTAAGTCAAAAACCACAAAGGGGCTCAAAATAGCTCGGAAGTCTGAGACACAAACGAAGGGTCAATCTAGACTAAACTCGACATTACAGAGCTAACTGTGCTAACATAATTCTTATATGAGAGCATTTTCTCAGAATGTTGACTAAAGTAAAACTTAAGCTTAAACTTTAAAGTTAAAATGCCTAATCACACCGACTCACACTGAAAACCTTAAGAGTCATGCTGACCATGCTAATAGCTTAAAATGACCCTTCAGAAGCTTATGGAATCGTCAAAATTGGCTTCAGATGTTATCTTCTTGAACTTTTGATAAAAAATTATCATTCAAGGTTCATAAGCTCCAAAAATACTAAAACTCTCATTAAAACTAAACAAATGACTAGGTTACCGAACTACCAGTCCCAGCAAGTCGTAAATGACTTGGGATCGCTACAGGATTATTCTAATCGACACAGAAGAAAAACATCGAAATGACCAGGAGGGACATTTCAAGATCCACTAGTAAAAGGGACTTTCATCCGCAAAAGTAAGGGTCAATAAGTACGTAAACGTTGAAACAAAGTGGGAAATTGCTCGCATCTCCTGCTCGGTCTCCCGGTAGCCTCCTGGACTGGATGATGCCTCCAATAGACCTTATAGGATCTTGAAATTTAACTGGATCTTCTACAAATGACAAATGGTCATCCAACTCACTGCATCATACTGGAGCACGTAGGACTCATCAAGAACTTACCAGCATAACATCGAGACATAGAAAATCGGGTGGATAGCTGAAAATGTTGGAGGTAGGGACTACTCATAAGCAACCTCCCCAACTAGCTGGAGTATCTTAAAAGGCTTAATGTACCTAGGGTTAAGCTTTCCCTGCCTCTCAAACCTCATCACACCCTTCATGGGTGACGCATGGAGAGAAATACCCAATTATCGATATAGAATCTAAAAGGTCGACGCTTCCGATCTGCATAACTCTCGTACCTTCTTTGTGCCATCCAAAGTTTATCCTGAATCACTCCCACCTGGTCCAAGGCCTCCTAGATCAAATTAGTACCCCACGACCTAGGCTCTGTAGACTGAAACCAGCCCACCAGAGAGCGACAACGCCTACCATACAAGGCCTTGAACGGGGCCATCTAAGTACTAGAATTGTAGTTGTTGTTATTATCAAATTATGCCAAAGGCAAGAACTGGTCCCAATGACCACCAAACTCCAAAACATAAGCCCGTAACATGTCCTCAAGCACCTGAATAATACGCTCTGTCTGACCATCAGTTTATGGGTGGAAAGTTGTGCTAAGGTCAACCCGGGTGCACATATCATCCTGAAAGGTCCTCCAAAAGATAGATGTTAAATGAGAACCCCGATACGATATAATAGAAACCGACACCCCATGAAGTCAAACCACTTCCCAAATGTAGATACGAGCCAACCTTTTGGCGCTAAATGAAGATTGAATAGGAAGCAAATGTGCTGACTTGGTAAGTCAATCAACGATGACCCAAATGTTATCAAAACCTCTAGAAGTCTGCAGTAGGCCAACCAAAAAATCCATAGTAATGTGATCCCACTTCCAATCCGAAATGGGTAAGCTGGCAACACAAGCAACGCGAAACAAAGTCAGCAATATCTCTCATTATACCACTAAACCAGTAATGCTGCCTCAAATCACGATACATCTTCGTTGTGCCCTGATGGATAGAGTATCTAGACGCATGGGCCTCACAGAGTACCAAACGTATCAAATCCCCAATTCTCTTAACACAGATGCGACCGACGAATTTCAACACTCCATCAGGGTCTAAAGTATCTTGACCACCATCACCCACTAACACTCGATCTTTAAAGGCCACCATGGCCTCAAACTGGAAACCACAATACTATCAAGCAAAGAGGACTAAACTCCCATATAGGCCAAGACACGTTTAGAATCTGAGATATCCAACTGAACCATACTATTGGCTTAGAACTAAATGTCCAAAGCCAAGAGTCTTTCCTTAACTGATAAGAAGGTTAGAATACCCATACTCACCGTTTGCTGGCTCAAGGTGTCCGCTACCACATTCGCCTTGCCTAGATGATAGATAATAGAGAGGTCGTAGACTTTAGGAGCTCAATCCAACGACGTTGCCTCGAATTAAGGTCCCTCCGGCTCTTGATTTACTGAAGACTCATGTGATCGATATAGAACTCACATGGAACTCCATACAGGTAATGCCTCTAAATCTTATGCGCGAAAACTACCATCGCCAACTCTAAGTGATGGTTGGGATAGTTGCACTCATGCAACTTAAGCTTCCTTGACACATAAGCAATAACATGGTTTTGTTGTATCAGAACACAACCCAAACCAATGTAGGATGTGTAAAACTGAAATGTGAAGTCGTCTCCCTCAACTGGAAGTGTCAATATAGGAGTGGTGGTCAATAACTCATTGAGCCTCAAAAATCATGGCTCACATTCTTCTTACCAAAAGAAGGGAACATCAATAGGTGTCAACTGGGTCAAGGTGCAGCCAATGTAGAGAAACCCTCCACAATTCGTCTGTAGTAGCCCACTATTCCAACGAAGCTTCGAATATCATTAATTGAGGTGGCCCTACACGCAATCGAAATGCTGCTAATTCAACTGACTCAGTCGCTGAGGCATGCATGACTTTGAAGATCCTATGAAGCTGATCAACAAAGTGTTGAGGGTCTACTCTGCGATCTGTTCCTGTAAAATGTGGAGGATTCAAGGCAAGAAATTCACGAACTCTCGAACTTCCGGGCCCTTCAGAAGGTCCGGCAATATCTGGCGCAACTGGTTGGCACTGTGCAGCTACTAATTGTTCTAACATATATACTGCACTCTTGAAATCCTGATCAGATGGAATAGGAGGAACTAGAGGTGGTACTGTTGGTGGAGCCGGAAGTCCTGTAGCCCACGGAGGCTCCTGAAGCTGTGGAGAAGCTATAGGGGGCTGAGAAGATGTCTCCCCCGGGTCTCACAATGGGCCACCTACACTTGTGGTACTTTGTCGGTACCCTCACTTGCAGTTGTATCTAGCCCCTGGCTAGTTGTGGTCTGTCTAGTGTCAGTCATCTCTATCTGCATACAAGTATCAATTATAAGCCAGAAACCTCAACCTTTAAGGCACCGCTCTATAGCACGAGGTGAACAAAAGAAGGATAGTCATTATAACATGCCCGGTAGCTTCTTGCTTATCGAATGTGGTGCACAACGCATTTATAAACAAGACTCTACTAGACATAGCTTGCAGACTCCTTAGGATACGACAATGCTCTGATACCAAGTTTGTCACACCCCAAACTCAAGGGGCGCAACTGACTCCTAAAGCCAAAACTCAGGCCCGAGCCGACTCTGCTGAACCATTTGATACTAGCGCATGGCAGTCACATGCAATTAAGAAAACAAACAAGTATATCTCGGCTTAAAACTAAGCCCTCGGCCGGCAAGGCCCCTGTCAACAGATCTACAAAAGAACCGGCTACTCCCAAGAGTTCATATAAAGAAATATCCAACTAGCACAGAAATCCTGATTGGGCCGTCGAGGCCACCATGATATCTATACCAAAACCAAAAACAGGTAAATATCAGTACAATACATCAAATAGCTCACAAGCTTCAGCAAACCAACAACATAGGCCAGCATGGCCATAACGTAGCTATAAACCCCACACACTAGTCTGCAAGCCTCTAAGAGTAGTAAAGATTGGTGGGACAGGCCCCAGCCTACCCATGAGAATATATACAACAAAAAGTAACAAACCTCCCAACTTTGGCAGCTCCAGAGGAAAGGGGCTGACCAATCGGATAAAAGTCAAACCTGCTGATATGGAGGTCTACTCGGTCATCTGTCAGGACCTGCATGCATGAATGCAGCGCCCCCAAGGCAATGGGGCGTCAGTACAAAATAATGTACAAAGTATGAAAGGTAATAGACTATGATGAGGTATCCTGATATACTGGAATAATCTGATAAATAAATTCAGGATAAGATAATTTTACTGACCTGCTTCTAAATCTAAATTTAGCAAAAATAATAAAAACAACAACCTAACCAAGCCCCCATAAGCTCGGTAGGTACAAACAGCACACAAGACCACCTACTCAGGCCCCCATAAGTCCGGAAGGTGCCAATCAGCCTGTATACCCCTATCGGTAGTCCCCTAGCCCCGCAGGCAGTCACATAGCCCTCTTAGGCATCAACATAGCTTATAGACAACTCATAGCCCTCTTAGGCAACAACATGGCCCTGTAGGAAACACATAACCTTCTTAGGCGTCAACATATATCCCTGTAGGCAACTCATAGCCCTTCTAGGCATCAACATAGCCCCGTAGGCAACTCATAGCCCTTCTAGGCATCAATATAGCCCCGTAGGCAACTCATAGCCCTTTTAGGCATCCATATAGCCCTGTAGGAAGAGAATAGCCTTAACATACCTTTTTCGCTAAATTCACGTGGCCTAAAGACTTTAACTCATAACTCCCTCGATACTACAACAAGGTAGGACCATAATCAACACACAACATAAAAGATACCATGACAATACAATAAAACATATGTATTTCCGTCGGAAATTGCTATTTGTTGCTTATAAAAGCTAGAGTCAATGAAAGAAGGGTCTTACCTCGATCTTAGGTTCGTAATTCACCTCAAAACCTTCACATATACTCAAACCCCTGCTGTCCCAACACTAAAATATGATATGCTACGCAATTGATAAAACAAATTATACCACGATGATGAGCCCAACGCGTAGAACAACTTTCGTCAAGGACTTACGTCGAGAAAATCTATATTTTACTTGATCCTAAAAATGGGTTTCTATGTTTTCTCTGTATATTTAACTTAAAATGAAGAAAAAACACGAAGAAGAAGATATATACAACTTTCCACCGACCTAGGGCCCCACCTTACGTGCATGCTTGCGCAGTCCCACGAAAATGCGAATATCTCTCTATTCTGAAGTCGTATGAATGAACGGTTTGATGCGTTGGAAACTAGACTCGTAGACCTTCGATTCAATAGTTTGTGGGCCCCATAACTCTTTATAGATTGGGATAAAACCTCCAAGACATTTGACCCTAATTTCAAAGAAATCTTTAAGAAGGAACTTACGATAACTTCCGCCAACTTTTATTTTGCCACTTACCTAACTTCAAAACTTTAGATGCAACAATTGAACATTTAAGATAGGACATACCACATCATTCTTAATTTATTACACACCCTCCTTGTCTTTCCACGAAGATACGAGTTAATTTAGACGTTTTGAAAAGTCGGGGTGTTACACATTTCTTCGTTATTTTCAGCCTTTTGATCCTTTTTGTGATGTAGTGTCCATGCTTTCCTTCAAACTTCAAATACATGAAACTTAAGGGTTTTCATCAGATATTGAAACAAAATATGCATTTGAGGACACTAATTATATCAAATCAAAGCCCTAAATGAGTCCAATTTGTGGACTGATCAACACCCCCAACTTAAACTTTTGGTTGTCCTCAAGCAAACTCAAATCCAGCCGTTCAAAAAGGGTGTCTCGAACAGTGCTACACAAGACTCAATCATGAATGCACACAACAAGGCTCAATTTACTTGTGCAAAAAACAAATGTGCACTCAAAGATTCAAGTTGTGACTCACCAATATCAAGGACTCTCATGCTCACAATACTTGCTTCGAATGCAAGTTCAAGCTCAACTATAGTGTTCAAATGCCCTCACACAAAAAATGATTCTATATTCACACACAAAGGTTTAATCATTTCAAGTTCTGGAATCAAATACAACGCTCACTCTCACAAGGAAGAACACAGTGCATTCTTTCACCCATAGGTTTGCCCGTATTTTCCAATCAACATTTTTATTCAGCTCACTCAAGATAAAGAAGGTCTTTTCATGGCTTGTAAGGGGGCTGAGTGCAAAGGTACGGTCATTTAGGCTCAAGGAATTTCATCATCATGAAATGTGGTGCTCACAACACTTCCTTTACTATTCCTTCATCATTTTCTTTAGTGCTCGTAAGTCATTCTATTATTCACTACCCATGAATTATTTGGAGACCCCATTTCTTTTGTACTTTATTCCACAACTTTCTTTTTCATTCTTTTTCTTTTTCTTTTTTGTCTCTTCTCTTATTTATTTTTTTTATATGGAGGGGTTCCATTTTTCTCAAAACCATGGGTAAGAGGGACATACTTGCACTTCTTGATTTGCCTTCTCTTTTCACCACACCCCACCTTAGGCTTTTGGCCTAAGTTGGCTATGCAACTAACCACAACTTCATGACGATTATGGGTAATGGATAAAGAAAGGTCTAGGTTTCATCAAGTTTCTTCCAAAGGAAGGTAAGGTTCAAGGGGTGTTCAAAAGAGGTTCACACAGACTCACAAGGTAGGCCACAAAAGAGGTATATGTCAAATTGGCTCACACTCTTAGAAGTTGCCTAAGATCATTTCAAGAGATAGCATCCCTTAGTTGATCGGACCAACGGGGCAAATTCTAGGTTTCATCATGCATAGTTCACAAGTAAGCTCGTCACACTAGGCATTGACACTATAAGTCAAACAAGACTCCACACTTTAGCTAGTGTGAAACGATCATCACAAGAGACTCAATTCAATACTAGGCTAGTCATAACGAGATGCAAAGAGTTCACATATTATCTATGCAACTTCATTTGGCCTCATCGTAGCCACGCATTCATGTTCGTTCCATTGAGAGCACTATTCAAGTCATCAGTATTGATTGGAACCTAGAATTAATTTTTTGCAAAAGAACAGTCACATTCATCACACAAGAGGTGGCAAAAAATTTCAGACGGGTCAAAATCATTTTGTAATTTAAGAAAAAAGGAGCCACAAGCTCAAATATCCACAGAAAGCAATGTAAAACCCAAATAGATAAACAACACATCAATATTCACAAAAAGTCACACAAAAGGTGGGCCTCACCCCACCACAAATAAAAGCATTTGTCCTCAAATGCAAAAAATTTTATCCAAAAGTCAAAATAAAAGTAAGACAGGGAGAGAGGTAAAGAGGGGATCCTATCTACGCAGTCACTCCATCTGTCTGGGCATTAGTGCTCGGTGCATTAGTCTAGACTTGGGCCTCTATACCCGGAGTTACCTCAGAAGGACCAGCAGAACCAGATCCATTAGGAGCTGCTATTAATGTATCTGTCAAAGAACCCTGCACAACAACATCTACCATGGCCTCTTCTGTCTCAGTAAGGCCCTCATATCCTTGCCTTTATCTCCAGGTGGAGGTTCTTGTCTGCCCTTCTTTGGAGGATTTGATCCCCCTTCATTTATAGTGATACCATGTACTATTTTTCGGGGTGGAATCTCTACATTTTTTCGTACCATATCTGCAAAACATTGGGAAAAAGTTAGAAACAACTCAATCAAATTCACAAAAAAACAATTGCAGACAGACTCGCCGAATCGCTTTGGCGAGCTAGATCGGGCTCATCGAAAGGATTGGCTCTAAAATTCTAGCAAGTTGGCGATGAGGAGGGCCTTTTGGTGAATCGCTGATAGGTTTCGGCGAGCAAGGGCCAGCCCGCCGAAAGTTACAGTGCAAAAATGGGTTAGGGGTGATGACAAAGGGCGATCAAGACGTCTTTCGGCGACCTCAGGCTTCTCGCCGAAAGTTATAGAGTCCAACAACACATTAAGCATGAAATTAAAGGCGAGATGGGCAACTTTGGTGAACCATCAAGTTATTTGGTGAGCTCGACCTAGCTCACCAAATGACCCAACAGGCCTACTTTCAACTCATCTTCTCGAATTCAATCCGCAACCCCCAAAAACAAAATCAAACCAAGCACTAGTCAAATTAAAGCGATACCCATAACACCCATTACCCTGGGAAACTCAGACTTCTCTCGGTTTTGCCATATTTGGCCAATTGACGACCTTTGCCCTTAAGAATAACGTCACCCTTTCTATCATTGGGCAAATTACGTCGTTCGGCACAAATATGGGCTACTCAGACTTCACCTACCTAAACCCAATTACATGCAAGTAAAACCCCACAAAATTTAATTCATTTTAAGGCACAAAAAGTATGGGATTTCAACATTCACAACAATATGGGAAAGATTGTCAATTCAAAGCAGGCATTTAAACATTCTAATCCTATCGGAGAGGTCCAGCACACTTCAACAAGATAATAATGTCGCAAATGAGTACAAATTCAAAAAAAAATAACTCAGGGTTCGGAAAACCAACCTTTAATGCCGATTAAAATAAGATTGTAACTCTAGGCGGCAAAGTATTCCAAATCCAAGCAAAATTAAACAACTCCAATACAGAAATAACGCAAGAAATATAGAAAATACTAATCGGGTTGAGTTTGTGAGAGTCGAAAGTGAGGGAAAGTGACGAGTTTAAAAATTTAAACCTTTGAACTTTCAAAAACGGCTAAGTTCTCGCCCATTCGGCGACATTAGTAGTGCTCAGCGACACGCCGAATGATCACTTACCTCATCGAGTTTTATAGGACCTCCAGTTAAACTAGGAGTCCGAACGACGGACTAGATCGCTATCGCCAACTAGGTCGGCGATTCACCAATAGTTTCCTGGGCTCTCCGATTTTTACGGACTCCGCTTTGAAATTGTCTTGAGTCCAACGACGGTCTAGATCGGGTTCGCCAACCTCTTTGGTGATTCGCCGACTGGACCTCTAGTTCACCAATCTGCATTTTTCAAACACTTTCCACACTTTAACCTGCATGATGAACACACCATTATTTCTAAAATAAATATAAATCGATAAAACCTTGGGTTGGCTCCCAAGAAGCACCTTATTTAACATCGTGGAACGACGCAACTCCTCACTCAAGTTCCATTAGTGAGGTTTGCCTCATTTTCATAAAGCCACCCCTCTTTTGGTTCTGGGTAGAGAGAAGATAGCACTTGATCCATTTGGGACCTTTGTCATCATTCACACTCATTCTTTCTGTTTCAACACACAAACAAGCAAAATACAAAACTAAAAATTAGGTGAGTAAACTACAACTAAGAAGAACAAAAATTCTACTAATTTAAGAATTCTCAAGTGACACCACTCCCTGGCAGCAGCGCCATTTTGATGTTTGCGTAATGAAGACACAACTTTTGATGCAAGTGTCTATGATCGTACAATAGTTTAGTAACCCAACATAGGTTTGGGATCGTTCCCAAGGAAGTGGTTTTGAGAATTAATAGAAAAATAAAATGTATTTCTAACTAGTCGTAGCTAAAGACATTAACAATTAAAAACATTGTAAATTAAAGGGGGACACAAGAGTGTCAATTAACAATGGGGGGGTTTTGTCACAAGCAAGTAAAAACAACAAAATAAACAAGGGTTTCTAAGAAATGAGAGGGGATCCTTGGGATATGACGAGAATACGGGTTAAGCTAGATTATTGGATACATGCTTTTGATAGAAGTTTCATAGAATAATTGTGACTAGGCTAAACTTTAAGGGGGATAAGCTCTCTCTCGAGCAACTTACCCTGTTTCAAATGCGTTTCACTCGGACACCCACTTGCCGCATGAAAACCAGCCTACGCCTTAACCCACTCACTCTCTCAAGCTGAATGTGTGGGAATGAGACTAGGATTCACTCTCTCGAGCTGAACCTCATGTCGACCCACTCCTACCGACCATCAATTCAGTAGTTTTAGTTTTACGACCTCTCTCTCGAGCAAGCCAAAATCACATAAATAAACTTGTATTTGCAACTACAAATTCATTAAATTCATCCACAACTACTGAACGAAATCACAATCAAACTACGATTAAATTATTAGCAAGCAAGACCCAACAATTATCTTAACCCATATTCGCTAAATCACACCCCAAGAATTGGGGTTTTTAGCCACACATGTATAAGAGATAGAAATTTATACCAAATTGAGCTCGCATTCAACTGGGTATGAAGATTTAAGTCTTGATATAGGCCAAAATTGAAGAATCCAAGAGACCCAAATCCAAATCTTTGAAGATGAAACCCTTTGGATCTTCAAGTCTTCAAAACCCTCTCAAACTTAGAGCAAAAATATCAAAAAGTACTATTCTATATGAAAATTTTAATAATTGTTCAACTCTTAAAACTACAACTCTAACTAGTATTTATAGTTTTCACATATTTGTGTTGCAGCGGATCACTCAGCATCGTTAGTCGGAATCGCTGATCAACTCGGCGATTCGCCCTTTGGTGTAGTTCATCGTCATCTTGCACCAGCCTTCAACATCATCATGCTCTGGGTCATTGGGCGACATGGTACTGCTTCGTAGAACTACTCGGCGATGCGCCGACTGCTCACTTTTTCTACCGACTTGATTCTTTCCTTCAGGGCTCAGCACACTGGAACAAAAGGCAAAGTAAGACCCTTCAGCGACTCGCCAAGTGGACTCAGCGATCCTCAAGCCTTCATTTCTTCGTTCTTTTCAGCCTTTTCATTTCTTTTTGCGACGTAGTATCGATGCTTTTCTTCAAACTTTAAATACCCAAAACTTAAGGGTTTTCATTAGATATTGAGAGAAAATATGCATTTGAGGACACTAATTCTATCAAAACAAAGCCCTAAATGAGTCCAATTTGTGGACTCATCAATATTCAAGTCCATTAATACTCTTGAACACTATGAGTTACATCATTAAGTAAGTCTTAGTTCATTTATGCTTTTGAACACTACAAGATTCTTCTTCAAGCATGATTTAGTTCATTGGATATGGAGATTGCTACTAGAAACCTTAACTCCACTATGTGAAGGATCCCATTCCATGAGACCTAACTTTGGGAAAACCCGCACTCTACTACGTAAGAGTTCCCCCTTTTAACTTGGATTGTCCTCACCTCAACTAGGTGTGGTTCTCCTTTCTACTTGGATCCCGGACCCTATCATCTGTGACACTCCATCTCATTGTCAATATCCACTTGGAGCCGAGCATATGCCCTAAGATTTACTATGAAGCCTTGCTTAATACTCATGTGTCTTGGAAGCATGTCCTTCACAATCAATCCATGTTCAAGTGATTCTATAAACTTATACTTTCAAGCATTTATAAGGTAGGTTAGGTGAGTATAGCCTTTCACCACAATTCTACCTATTAGACTTCTATTCTTCACCTTAGCTTTACTCTCAAAACCCTAGTGATCCAACATTCTTAACTACAATCCTTACTTTTAAAGCTCACAATCATCAATTACCCCTAAATTCTAAGGCATTCTAATCACATTCTTTATTAGTAGGTGATTCTAGTCATAATTGATCATAAAGGTTCAATTTCATCTTTACAAGTCATGATCCATGAAATGAACTATAATCTAATTCAATTCACTTCTATGTGTCCCAATCCTTGAACAATTACTACACATGACAATGATTTTAGAAGATCAAGTAGAATTCTCCAATTTCACCTTTCATAGCATAAACCCACAACATAACAAATTCATAACATAAACTAGGGTTAACCATAGAAATCACATAAATTCATCGTAATATCATAATTCAATGCTAATTCATTCACAATTAGGTATTATCCACTAGATTGGAATCATACCTAAACACTACCCACAATGTAGGAAGAAACCTAGTTAGAATTGGGTTTTGAGTTCACAATTGGGGGAAAACCTAGGGGGCTCTATGGGTGGAAGAACTCACAGATGAATAAGCCAACATACCTTGATTCAAAGCCTAGAAAAAACTTGAAAATATGGAGGAATTTCGACCTAGATTATTCTTCATTTCTAGAGAGAGAATTTGGGTTAGTTCTGAAGTCTTGGAAGAGTGATTTAATTCCTTTAGTTTAGGGATCTTTTAGGCTTATATATGGGGCCTAATAACTAATTAACCATCTCCACTTAACCCCTAACTAATTAATAATTAATCCTCAAACCCTAACTTAAAACTAAAAACTAAAATTTCAGCCACATTCATTAGACCCCACCACGGACTGTGGGTAGGTCCACGAACCGTATTGTACCTTCGTAAGTGAGTTACTGGAGCTTAAATTTGCAGATCAACTAGGGTCTTGATCCACGACCCCAACCCACACGGTGTGGGTCCATTTACGCCCAATAGATGGCTTCGTAGGTTGCCTGTTTTTTGACAGCTTTAGAGGCTGTTTTGAGGTCCTCCTCAAGGACCCATTGGTTGCTCCTTGGGGGGGCGTACCTTGACGCCCTAACCCTAAAACCCTCATTCTAAGTACGGGAAGTCATTTTACGAGTTTAACCCTCATTTCTAACTCTAAAACTTTCTTGCAAGTGTCTAGAAATCTCTAGTTTAGTTCACTAGTTTCCGGGGCGTAACACGTTCGCTAGTAGCACTTGCGAAGTCAACTTTTTTGTTCTCCTAGTGCACAAGTATTATGGACGACTTCAACTCTATTTAAGCAAAATTCTTCATAGAATTATAGTTCACTTCAAAATCCTCATTGACTTGAACTCTCTTGACTTAGAGTTCTACTTCAAGTGAGACTCCTTCTTTAATTCAAGCTCCTTGCTTTTTAAGAGCCCTTCAAATCAAATTCATTGATTATTTTGTGTTATAGTCAAGCTCCAACTCTTCAATTCAGCAATAACTTAAAGAGTTCTACTTCAAGTGAGACTCCTTCTTCAAATAAAACTCTTTGCCTCTTAGACTCCTTCTTCAAATCGAACTAACTGATTCTTCTCTTCAATTTCCTTGGGTTTTATCATTAAATTACCATTATCCATTCCTTAATTTCTAAACTCTTATCTTTATTTATTTGAAAGATTTTCCAATTTCCATTGCTCGTGACAGTGTACCTTTGGGCCATATTGAACAACATATTTTATCTTTTTTTATCAATCATAAAAACTGCATCAATCCCAACAAAGACCACTCCAAGTTAAACTAGAAGTACGATAATTTTCCTTCTTATATATAATGGACATATGTAGTTAGTGTAATGATAACTATTATTATGGAGATGAATCAAGTTAAGATAACAAATAATATGAGTAAGGAAGTGGAGCATTAGGAGAGGAAAGAAAAAGACATTGCATTTACATATTTTGTTAAAGAAGAAACATTTAATTTGCATTTGTGTTTGCAAAGAAAAGAAGGATCT
The DNA here is from genome assembly GCF_019186545.1 of Solanum stenotomum. Classification (NCBI taxonomy): domain Eukaryota; kingdom Viridiplantae; phylum Streptophyta; class Magnoliopsida; order Solanales; family Solanaceae; genus Solanum; species Solanum stenotomum. The sequence goes on from NC_064283.1 coordinate 34,098,808, forward strand.
AGAATGACCATGTGCGGGGATTCTTATATGTGTTGCATTAATTTTTCTTATAGTAACTGCTAGTTTAATCTATATATACATCACTATGTATAAGAATGAGGTCGCCTCTTATATTGCATTGCCTTCTATTTTCCTGCTTGTGCTTGCGATCTTAGCCTATTGTTATCTCGCCACACTGCGTCTCTGTAAATTTCTACGCTTAGTTAACACAACCAAATATATTTTTCCAATAAACAAGAGTTGCCGAACTGAATGACTCATTTTTTCCACATTATAATATTGTTTATTTTGTATTGTAAATATGACCCTGATGAAGATGAATTTCTATTTTCCAATTTAATTTTATTTTCCTTTTCTATATAATAACAAATAGGAGAAATGGTTTTGCTCTTGTATAAGTTTGTAATCTGGAACCTTCTACTTCATGTTTTGTCGACTAAATCCTTAGACTTAATGAAACTCAATACTTTAAACCCATCTAACGGTTGACCAAGCTTATGTGGCAACTTAATTATTTCCTTGGCACAAATGCTTGATTTCACGCATAGAAGGAGCGTGAACGACTAAAGGAATATTTCAAAAATAAAAAAGACCAAAAATAAAAAACTGAAAATACATTTTTTCACTTTTTTCTTCTTTTCCCACCCCACCCTCCTAATTTCTTATTCTCTTTCTACTTTCCCGATACATTCTTCCCCATCCAACCCCCATTTCTCTCTCTTTCTCCCTTTCCCAGCCCTCTCCAATTTCTTTTTTGTCTTTCCTTTTTTTCATATTTTCTTTATCCCCATATAAGAAATGAAATTGTGTTGTTGTTGTGGATCTGTCTTTTCTTTCAATTTTTCTGGGCAATTTATAACTCATAAAGCGACAAAGATTCAACAGTCTCGAAGGATGAAAAGTAATTGTTGGATGTCTTTGTGAAATTAAGTAACATGTGTTATATAAAGCTGTATATAAATATTAGGGTATATTGAGGTATTTTAGTAGTTAATTGATGGCATCAATGAGAAAAGGCATTTACGATGGTTCATGTGGTAGATGTAGACGTTGTTCAAGGATTGTATTGATGATTAAAACTATCGAGTACATGCTCCATATATAGGAGTGAATTGTAGAATCTTAGGCTTACTACACTTACAGTTCTACTAAAATACAAATACACAATTTACAAGAGTAGTACTTGACTACCACTACTACAATTATAACGTATCCTAGTCGATTTCAGCTAACACAAGACATAGCCACCTAGTCAACTTCCGTTGCCCAGTCCTAATGTGATTTTTCACTCTATAATAGTTAACAATTGTACACGTTAATTGTACTATGTTGTTTAACTTGTTCCATATCTTCAACTTTCCTTATCTTCAACACTTCCCGTCAAGCTACTGAGTGGAGTATAGTTACTCCTAGCTTGCTTCTAAACCTAGCAAAGGCTTGCTTTTTCAATACTTTGGTATGGATATTAGTTAGCTTATCCTTGCACCTCACAAACTGAGTAAGAATTGACCTCTAGCCACCTTTTCTCAAAAAATATGATAGTACATTTATACATGTTTAGTTCTAGCATGCATAACTGGATTGACCATCATGTACAAAACAGTCGAATTATCACAATACAATGTAGGAACTAACTTGTGGTGCAACCCAAAATCATGAAGTAGATATGTAATCCATGTCATCTTTGCTGCAATGGAGGCTAGTGCTCTATAATTATCTTCAGCACTTGACCTTGCCATTGTGGTCTATTTCTAGGAAGTCCATGAAATACAATTTGCACCTAGGTAGATGTTATAGCATATACTTGATCTTCTAGCGGTGGTGTATCCTCCCACTCCCCAGTTGAATATCCATACAACCTACAAGGTGATTGAGAAATAATTTTGACTCCAAAATGTAGGGTACCTTTGATGTACAAGAGAATCCTTTTTACTCCTTTAACGTGTTCAATATTAGGACTTCGCATAAATTGACTTGTTAGATTCATGGTAGGAGTGATATCGAGTCTTGTGAGCATCAAATATTTGAGACTCCCTACTATCATTCTGTAGAGAGAGGCATCTACAAGACTTTCCACAGCTTCATGTAAACCATGAGTTGAGCAAAAGGAGCAGCTACAACATTTGCCAATTTCATATTTGGCTTGTACAATACTTAACAACATACTTACACTGGCTCAAGTGAATTCCTCTTGCAAAATACTTGACTCCACTCCCAGAAAGAAGTGTAAATGACCAGGATATTTCATAGCAAATTCCTTTCCAAGTTGTAGAACAAACTCTGACATATGTGATGCATTACTTCATGTTACAATAATGTCATCCACATATAACAAGAGGAATATGGTACCTTTTTGAGTTTTCAAAGTAAACAAGAAAGGATCTATCTTACTACAAATGAACCCAAGAAGTAGGAGATGCATGTTGATGAGTCCGAGATTTGGACTCATTTAGGGCTTTGTTTTGATAGTTTTAGTTCCCTCAAATTCCTAATTTATGCTATAAACTGATGTTAAAACATTGACTTACTAAAAATTTAAGGAGTCAAATTGGTTTCTACAATTTGTGTCTACGGATAGTAGGAAGACCTACGAGCCATAGATAGGTCCCGTAAAAGTTGAAAAAATTTCATGGACACGGTACTTGGTCTACGATTGACCATTACGAACCGTAGGAAGTTCTACAATCCATAGGTGAAAACCGTAGATCAGGTTCGATAGTTATTTGAAGGGGGATTTTAGGTATTTTTCTAATTGTTTTAAACCAATACTATGTCATTATGTCTTCTATCCTAATGCCTATTTAAATATTTTAAGTCCAAAAACTACCCACTTCAAACTCATTCTCCTAATTCCCCAAAACCTAACAAAATTCACTCCTCAATTTTCTTTCAAGAAGAAGAAGGAGGAGGAGGAGGAGAAGGAGAAGAAGAAGAAGCTAGGGTTCAATCCAAGCCTCCAAATCACCTTTCATCTTGGGCTTTGAGTAACAAGATATGTGGATATTCACCCATGGATTCCATTTCTCCATGGGGTCCATAAAGTTACCAATTTCTCAATTTCAATTCCAATTGAAAAAGTTTGTGTTCTTCCTAATTCTATATGGGTTTTTGTCAAATTATGATTTTTATGGTGGATTAAGTCTTCTAATGCATGATTTAGTGTTAATACATGATATTTAGTTGAAATTATATTGATCCATGCATGATTCATAATTTTCAACTATGAACCTATGATGGACACATGAAAAATGAATTTTGAAGGATTATGCATGTCTTATAAATATGTTGTTTATATTGATAGGGTTCTTTTAGATGAAAGTATCAATGTTATTGTGAAAGGTATTCTCATATATGAATATGATCATGATTTGTGAAAGGTATTTCTCACATATAGATTCTTATTGGTGAAAGGTTTTCTCACCTATGTTGAATTGCAATTTAAGAAGCTATTCTATGTTTTGATCTAAAAAGTGTTGATTGGTATTGATCATTTCCTTTCCTATTTTATATTGGGATTTGACTTTTATCTATTCCATTGGAATTTAAACTTAGCACCAAGAGGGATTTGAGGTGGAGGCTCAAATAGGGTAGTCTCTAGTAGCAACCTCTAGTCTCAAGCTACGTGCCCCCGTAGGATTGTCTTAAATGACCTAACTAGTTGATCCACTTAAGTAAAAGATGAAACGTACCCTTGGTAAGTATAATCCCTTTCTTTCAATATGAGGGATATATCGGATTCCATGATATATCCCTCATAATTTAATTGTCGATTAAAGCTAATATCCCACAATACAATTATGTTTCTTCAAAGCCTTCTTATGTCCCTTATTTCAAATGTATTGACTATATCTTATGATTTACATGTTATTGCTTCTTTAAGCTTTTACTTGTTAAAATGTTGGTGATGCATTACATGTTTTAAGCTATGCATGCTACCATGACTATTTTTATGCATATTGCCCTATACTTAGTACATTCCATATACCAACGCATACTTGTGCCTAAATTATCTCATAAATGTAGGGTTTGATGCTCCTACCCCTCACTCATGTGGCTAGTTTATCACTCTACCAAATTCAAGAGGTGGTTAGTCCTCATGTTCCGAAGACTAAGACAATTTTACTTTCTTTATGTCTTTCTAGTTTTTGGATGATGTATGTGGTGTATTAGCTACGTCCCAACCACTTCTTATGATGTTTATATGGCTTATTGAGACTTATGTTAGACTTATTCTTTGTCAAACCATTTTGAAATATGGAATACTACTTTTAGAATCTTAAACTCTTTTATCTAGTATGATGTAAGCTAAGTTGATAGTGTAGGACCTTTCGGGATTCTATACTACATGTTACACCTAAGTTTTACTTTGGGTTATTGATCCTTAACGAGACCAACGACACTAACCTACGGTATGAGTGTCTACAATCGTCGATAGTATAGTAACCCAACCAAAGGTTGGGGTCGTGTCCCAAGGGAGCGGTTTTGAGAATTGATAGAAAATAGAATTTACATTCTAACTAGTCGTAGCTAAAGATATTTGCGATAAAAGACATTGTAAATTAAAGAGGGCGACACAAAAGTGTCAAATATCAAAGGGCGTTTTGTAACAAGTACTAAAACAACAAAATAAACAAGAAAATCAAGTATGGGGAAAGGTTCTTGGGATGTGACCGCAATATAAGTTGAGATAAATTGTTGGGTACATGCTTTCGATAGGAAATTTGCAAAATAATAGTGACTAGGCTAAGCTTTAAATGGAAATAAGTTCCATCTTGGGCAACTTACTCCGTTTCAAATGCATTCCTCTCGGACACCCATTTTCCACATTAAGACCAGCCTACGCCTTACCCCACTCACTCTGTCGAGCTTAGTATTAGGATATGGGACTAGGGCTCACCCTCTCGGGCTGAACCTCATGTCGACCCATTCCTTAAGCCATCAGTCTAGTGGTTTTGATTTCGCGACCTCCCTCTAGGGCAAGCCAGAAACACATAGGTGGTTTTGTATTTGCAACTACAAACCCTTTAGATTAAACTACAACCACTAGGTGAAATCACCATTAAAATACATCTAACCTATCAACAAGCAAGACCAAACAAGAATATCAACTCATATTTGCTAAATCACACCACAAGAATGGGGTTTTTAGCCACACATCAAGAAATAAGAAATTATACCTAACATGATAATGAAATCAACTGGGTATAAGAAATTAAACCTTAAATTAAGCAAAGGAAAATGAATAGAGAGGACCCACTTCCAACTTGGGGAAGAAGAACTCTTTTCTTCATGTCTCCAAAAAACCCTCTCCAAACTTGAGTGAAAAATATCAGCTAAAGTATGTTCTAAAGTGAAAATAATAATAATAATTGTTCCGCACTAAGACTACAATTTTAACTAGTATTTATAGTTTTCACAGATTGTACTGCGGAGGATTGTACGGCGACATTAGTCGAGATCGCCAATGAACTCGGCTCACCGCCTTTTGGTCAGCTCACCGCCTTCAATGTCTTGCCTTTAGCATCCTCGCATTCTGGATCATTGGGCAGTACAGTACTGATTCGCAAAACTGATCGGCGACTCGTCGACTGCTCCTTTCCTTGCCTTTTGATCTATTTCCTTCAAGGCTTCGCATACTGGAACGAAGGGTAGTTCATGTCGTTTCGGCGACTTGCCAAGTTGAACTCGGCGATCCGCAGGATTCCATTTCTTGTTCTTTTCAGCCCTATTTGCTTCATTTTGCGCTTAAGTGTCCATACTTCCACTAAAACTTCAAATACCTGAAACTTCAGCATTTTAATCAGGTATTGAGATAAAACAAGCATTCAAGGACACTATTTCTATTAAAATAAAGCCTTAAATGAGTCCAATTTGTGGACTCATTAACACCCCCAACTTAAAATTTTTCTTTTCCTCAAGCAAACTCAAGTTCAGTCGTTCAAAAAGGGCGCCTCAAACAGTGCTACACAAGACTAAATCATGAATGCACACAACAAGACTCAATTTACTTATGCAAGGATCACTTGTGTACTCAAAGATTCTAATTTTGACTCATCATTACCAAAGATTCTCATGCTCGCAATATTTTCTACTTGTGCAAGTTCAAGCTCAACAAAAGTATCAACTGCCCTCGCACAAAGAATGATTCCATATTCACACACAGATATGCATCAATTTAAGATCAGGAATCAGATACAACGCTCACACTCAAAAAGAGGAACACAATGCATGTTTTCACCCATAGGTTTGCCCTTATTTTCCAATTGACTTTCGATCCAGCTTACTCAAGATCAAAAAGGTCTTTCTAAGGCTTATAACGGGGCTGAGTGCAAAGATATGCTCATTTAGGCTAAGTGACTTTTTCCTCGTGAGATGTGGTATTCTCAAAGCATTCCCTTCTTTTCCTTTATCACTTCTTTTTCTAGTGCTTTTAAGTCATCCTTTTATTCACTCCCCATGAGTTGCTTGGAACCCCAATATCCTTTGTACTTTATTCCACAATTTTTTTTTCAATCTCTTTTTTGTTTTTTATTTTGGAGGGCTCCATTGTTCTGCAACATGGGTAAAGGGAGACTTCTTATAGCACTTCTTGACTTCTCCTTTTCCTTTTCACCACACCCCCAACTTAGGCTTTTTGTCCTAACTTGGCTATTCACTAAACCACAAACCAAGAGGATTATAGGTAGTGGATCAAGTAAGGTCTAGGGTTTATCAAGGTTCTTCCAAAGAAAGGTAAGGCTCAAAGGTGTTCAAAAGAGTTTCACACGCTCACAAGTAGGTCACAAAAAGAGGTATATGTCAAATTGGCTCAAACTCTTTAAAATTGCCTAAGACATCTCAAGAGTACATCTTTCTAAATCAATCAGACTAGCAGGGCAAATTATAGGTTTATTCATGCAAGGTTCAAAGTAAGTTAAACACACAAGGCATTGATACTTCAGTCAAGCAAGACTACACACGTTTGCTAGTGTGCAACGGTCATCACAAGAGAATCAATTTGATAAATGGCTAGTCACAATGACATGCAAAGAGTGCACATATAGTCTATGTAAATTCATTCGGCCTCATTGTAGTCGTGCATTCATGTTTGTTCAATTGACAGCACTATTCAAGTCATCGATATTGATCAAAACTAAGACTTAAATTTTTGCAAAAGAATAGCCACTTTCAACACAAGAGGTGGCGAAATTTTTTCGAAAGGATCAAACTTATTTTGCAAGTAAAACAATAGGAGCCATAAGCTTAAGCATCCACAAAAAGGCAGTATTTAAAACACAAATTAAAGCAGATAACCCAAATATATACAGAACAAAACATGAATGTCAACACCAAAGGTGTGGGCCTCACCCCACCACAAATAAAGAGTGTTTGTCCTCAAATGCAAGTAAACAAGAAAATATATCGACAAGTAAGATAGGAAAAGACAATGCGAGAGAGGTAAGGAAAGGTCATGTCTATGCATTTGCTTCATCTGTCGGAGCATTGTTGCCTGATGCATTAGTCTGAAATTCGACAATGGCCCCCGGGTTGTCATTCTAGGTTTCATTGTGTATGTTTGTTCTAGCTTCTGCAGCGACCTTATCTTCAACCATTCTATCCACGTCATGGGCTGTCAAAAAGGAATTTGCGACTGTATATAATTTGCGTCTTCATGAAGGAATGGTGGGATCAATGGGAATCCTCCCACTGACACTAGCTTTCTTACTCTCCTTTCTTTCTTTGGTCAGTTCTGATATCTTTTCGTCTCTTTTGAAATCTCTTGCTCTTGCATGTCAGGGTGGCATGTCTCTTCCTGCAACTTTTGGTTTTCCCATTTATGCAAAGGCTTCAGGAAAAGTTAGAAATTACTTAAACAGAGTAGGATAATGGTAAGTACATCATCACCTTCTGCACTAGTTGGTGATGTGCTCACCCACTTAGGTTAGTTATTGAAATCCGTTCATAAAGGAACTAAGAGTGCAGGCAGGAAGGGTGAATTAAATGGCCTATCGGCGCATCGCCAAAACTTTTTAGCGATAGCAGGTTTATCACCGATTCTTACAGATTAAATAACCCAAATTTATTGTTAATGAAAGGCGACAAGAGCAGTTAGGAGAATCGCCGAGTGATTTAGTGAGCTAGGTCCGGCTCGCCAACTAACTCAACGCGCCTATGCTCTCCGCAATTTCCAACCTCAACTTCACAACCCTGGTCAAAGAAACTCAAGTCCATATAGCACAAACTCACAATAAAACCCATAATAGTATCACACCCCCACTGTAAATTAATTCAAATTAGAGCACAGTTGATTTGTATTCTACCAATTATGCAAAGATTACTGGATGGTATTCAATGATGTGTGAAATGCCATCAACGCGGAGATTCAGCCAAGACTTGACAATATCAGCACTATGCAAATGAGTACAATTTTACTAAATTAAATGCGGAGTTAGGAGCGCCAACCTTAAGTGCCGAATCAGATGCTAATGAAGTGCGGAGCAGCAATGAGATCCAACTCCACGCAAAATTTGACACTTACAATAAAATATAAAACTAACGTGCAGGTGTGGGTTTGGTAGGATGAAGACATGGGAGAAAATGGGTGAACTAGATTATTTAAACCTGTGGCTTGCAGAAATCCTCCAATTTCTACCCATTCAACGATGTACATTGGGTACGCTCATTCACTCGACGAAGCGCCAAGTGTCTAGTCTCTTCGCCAAATGTAACAAGACTCACAGCTCATGTGAGGATCCCAACGGCAGTCTATATTGCAATCACCGATAGGGTTGGCGATGCGCCACAACTCTTTTCGAGACCACCGAGTTGCACAGGGTTTTGGCTGACAATGCCTTATGTTAGACAGCGGATAGAATCGTGTTCGCCAATCTTTTCAGCGATCCGCCAACTGGACTTGTTGGTTGCCTTCATATACTCTTTCAATCATCTCCCTCATTTCAACCTATACAAACAACACACTATTATTTTCTTAAGGTAAAACAAAGCAAGAAAGGGTTTTGGGTTGCCTCCCAAACAACGCCTTAGTCAACGTCGTGGCACGACGCAAGTCAGCAATTATTCTTCATCCTTAGATTCGCACATGTTGTAATTAGGAAAATCCTCGGCGAATGGTGGGTAGTGGCCTAATATCAAATGGCCGATTTGAGCATCCTGCAGCTAGATAGTCATGGAGTGAGAGGTTGATGCTTCATTTAGCATTGCAATATTTTCCTTCATCTCATTCAACATCTCCTCTTATGCCTTCATTTTCTTTTGAATGAGTGAAAGAGCTTCACCTCCTTGCATACCTCCTTGCTTCTTCTTATGACTACACTCACGGAGGGAGTGGTACTTTTCTTTACCCATGGTTTGTACTTCCAATTCTGTGACTCTGTTGAACAGATCATCCAACTGGATAATTAGTGCCTCCCACTCCTGCTTCTTTTTGTCTTTTTTGCTGGTTGCTACCATGCCATCAAGGAGTTTTTCGACGACTACATAGTGTTGGTATAGCATGCCCCCCTTGCAAATCTGATCAGATATGCTTCTATTCTCGGGTCCAAGACCCCTATAGAAGCACTCTAGTAGTGCCTTATCCATCATCCCATGAGATGGGCATGGTTGCAGCACTGCTTGAAACTTCAGCCACATGTCCTGAATTGTTTCATCCCCTACCTGTTTAAATGTTAAGAGGTTGTCCCTGAAGTTCAGTAATTTCAGCAAGGGATGATTCGTGTGGTATCCATAATGATCATCCATCGTTTGTTCCCTGTTGTGATGTTCAAACAAGCAAATCAAAACTACAACTAAGATTAGTAAAGCTAAAACTACGAAAAATAGAAATTCTTGCCAATGATCCTTGGAATTACATACAATCAAAAACTAAAAGAAAAACAAAACTAAGAGGAAAGTTAATAATGTACGATTAATAAGACGGATATTCAATGAACTAAAAATTCTCAAATAACACAACTCCCCGGCAACGGCGCCATTTTGATGCTTATCGTGACCAACGACACTAACCTATGATATGAGTGTCTACAATCGTCGATAGTATAGTAACACAACCAAGGGTTGGGGTCGTGTACCAAGGGAGTGGTTTGGAGAATCGATAGAAAAATAGAATTTACATTCTAACTAGTCATAGCTAAACATATTTGTAATAAAAGACATTGTAAAATAAAGGGGGCGACACACAAGTGTCAAATATCAAAGGGAGTTTTGTAACAAGTACTAAAACAGTAAAATAAACAAGAAAATCAAGTATAGGGAAAGGTTCTTGGGATGTGACCGCAATATAAGTTGAGATAAATTGTTGGGTACATGCTTTCAATAGGAAATTTGCAAAAATAATAGTGACTAGGCTAAGCTTTAAATGGAAATAAGTTCCCTTTCGGGCAACTTACCTCGTTTCAAATGCGTTCCTCTTGGATACCCATTTGCCGCATGAAGACTAGCCTACGCCTTACCTCACTCAGCTCGAGAGAGTGTTAGGATATGGGACTATGGCTCACCCTCTCGGGCTGAACCTCATATCGACCCACACCTTAGGCCATCAATCTAGTTGTTTTGGTTTTGCGACCTCCCTCTCGGGCAAGCCGAAAATACATAGGTGGCTTTGTATTTGCAACTACAAACCCTTTAGATTAAACCACAACCACTAGGTGAAATCACCATTAAAATACATCTAACCTATCAGCAAGCAAGACCAAACAAGAATATCAACCCATATTTGCTAAATCACACCCCAAGAATGGGGATTTTTAGCCACATATCAAGAAATAAGAAATTATACCTAACATGATAATGAAAGCAACTGGGTATAAGAAATTAAACCTTAAATTAAGCAAAGGAAAATGAATAGAGAAGACTCACTTCCAACTTGGGGAAGAAGAACTCCTTTCTTCAAGTCTCCACAAAACCCTCACCAAACTTAAGAGAAAAATATCAGTTAAAGTATGTTCTAAAGTGAAAATAATAATAATAATTGTTCCACACTAAGACTACAATTCTAACTAGTATTTATAGTTTTCACATATTGTGATGCGGAGGATTGTTCAGTAATATTTGTCGAGATCGTCGATGAACTCGGCCATCCGTCTTTTGGTCAGCTCATCGCCTTTAGCATCCTCGCATTCTGGATCATTGGGTGGTACAGTACTGCTTCGCGGANTGAATCCTTCGTAATTTGATGGGTCTAAAGTGTATGAGGATCCACAAGAGTTCATTGAGGGAATCCAGAAGACTGTGGACATCATAGGAGTTACTCCGGTGGAAAAAGTGGATTTGGCCACTTACCAACTCAAGGGTATTGCTCAAATTTTATTTTATCAATGGAAAAAGAAAAGAGCAGTGGATGCGGTTTCCTTGGATTGGGACCAGTTTAAAGGGAAATTTTTTGGTCGCTCCTTTCCCCTTAAGATGATGTTGGTAATAGTGCAAGAGTTCATAAAGCTAAAGTAAGGCAACATGAGTGTGAAGTAGTACTCTTTGAAGTTCACTCAATTTCCCATACATGCTCCTACTATGGTTGCCGACTCTAGAGCAAGTATGAGTAAGTTTATTTCCAGTGTGCCCGAGATGGTGGTCATAGAATGTCGCACCACCATACCAATCAAGGAGATGGATATCTCAAGGTTAATGATTCATGTCCAACAAATTTATGAGGAAAACCAAAAGGAAAAGGCTAGGGAATCAAATAGGGAAAGAACGGGTGATGGTGACTTCTCTCACTCTAGGTCTAATGGACATGGGCATTCTCAATTTTAGCAAAAGTTCTCCAATAAAAATTCTTCAAATTTCCCAGTTCATAAGTTTAACAAGAATAGGGTGGTTAACCCTAAGCCTCAAGGAGGTGTTTCGGGTGGATTAATTATTCTCGCTTGCTAAATTGTGGCAAGAGTTGTTTCGGGAAATTCTTAGTTGGTATTGTTGTTTGCTATGGTAGTGGGAGGAGTTTTCTTAAGGTGAGGGATTTTCCTTCGCAAGCTAGCAAGGGTAAGGATGGACATCAGGTTCAGCCTAAATCTTCTAGTTCGGGTGGTGCTCCTCTTTCAAATAGATTTTAATCTCTTCAAACTCGACATGATTATAAAGGTTCTCCAAATGTGGTGGCTCGAATGTTACAATTTTTTCATCTCAATGTATAAGCATTGCTTGATTCAAGTGTTACATTGTCTTTTGTGACTTCTTTTGTGGCCATGAAGTTTGTTGTCCGTCACTAAATTCTCTTAGAACCTTTTTCAGTCTCTACACTTATTGGTGACTCCATTATTGCTAGACAAGTCTATAGAAATTGTCCAATTTAAGTTTCTCATAGACTCACTCTAGTTGACCTTGTAGAGCTTGACATGTTAGATTTCGATGTCATTCTTAGGATGGATTGATTTAATTCTTGTTATGTTTCCATAAATTGTCGTACCTGATTGGTGACATTTCAGGTTCTAAATGAACTTATCTTAGAATGGAAGGGTGAAAATTTAGCACCTAAGGGTCAGTTTATCTCTTGCCTAAAGGCTAGTAAACTGATCTCTAAAGGTTGTATCTATCATCCTATTCGGGTTAGGGGTATGGATTCTGAAATCACTACTCTTGTGTCAGTTTCGATTATAAATGAGTTTCCAAAAGTGTTTTTCGATAGTCCTCTTGGTATTCCTCCTGAAAGGAAAATAGACTTCGGTATTGATCTTCTTCTAGATATGCAACCTATCTCTATTCCTCCATTACCATAAGACCCCGACAGAACTTATGAAGTTAAAGGATCAATTAAAAGACTTGTTGGATAAGGGTTTCATTAGACAGAGTATCTCACCATGGGGTGCTCTATGAGTGACATAAGGATTGTCGGGGCAGGGACAAGGCCCCGACTATACCCAAACTGTACAACCAAAGTAAACATCCTATGATAGCCCCAAGATAAGGTGGAGCTCACCAACTCACAACTGAACGTGAATCCTAGCCGGTGGGTAGACCAGAATCCCTGCCTGAACCTGCTCGCACGAAACAAAAAGCAGTGTCTCCAGGCATTGGGACGACAGTATGAATAAAAATGTATTGTTATGTAAAGCAGAAAGTAGAATCATAAATAGTTACTGAAAAGGGGTAATAGAGATACCACCTGAAACTGAAACTCAAATAATCTCCATTGCTGACATTTTTCCTCCTACTATTTAAATATGTATGGTATGCTCATATAATCGTATGTTGTAAATACATATATATAGATGCAAATGCATGACATACCCAACCAAATGCTAGCAATGGTGGTGCTTCCCGGTAGCTAACCTGCATTATATCCGCCAACCTGTGGCCATCGGTGTCTCATATGTATAAATATAGGCAATAGGCCCCATACCTCCCGATTATAGCTCGGGAGTAAATTGCATAACATGTCATGTCATGTATTTTCTTTAACACCTATATGTTACCGTTGTCATGTTGCCAATCTTGGCCCGTTTGTAATCATGTTCTCATAACCCCATAATCACTTTCGTATGACATGTAATGAAACCTCGTATGTTCTTCCAAATAAGCTTGAAAAGTTAACTCGAATTTTAAATCGATAACCTAATCTTGCAGATATTCATAACAAGTTTAAGGTAATTTATTTAGTTCTTATACTTGGTTACTAGATAATTTATAAAAGAAGTATTTCGAAAATCAAGTATTCTAATAGCTTAAACATTTACGTTAAATATAGACTTTTAAAGATTGTGAATTACTTTAAAGATTTTTCGTAATAACTTTAGTGGGGATAGAGGGCTGGTTAAAAATAATAAGGGTCTCCCGTGATATTTTAAGTCACATCACCCAAAGAAGAATAAGAATTCATACATGCGGACATATAATCAAGGAAACCGCCAAAATGACATGTAGATGTTGAATACTCAATTTATCCGAACGAGTGGTATATCAAAATAATAGAGTCATGAAAATAATTCAGTTGAGATCCCAATGCCTTTTACCGAAGGTCTTTCTATCAAGAGAATAGCAAAATATCATATTCGGTGTTTTAGGAATTTCCCAAGAGTGGTGCTAAAATGAGGAACGGAGCTTATCCTAGACATACATTTCCAATGAACGCTCGAATGTCCGTAGTTTCTTCACAAAAGTTGTTCCTTAGGTCCTAAGCTTCACAAACACTATATATGCACAGCTGGTACGCACCTATAAACAATTCATAATTGAGCTTAAATCGGCTGATTTCCTATATGGACCCAATCTTGACGAAATATCCGTAGAGCTTCATAAAAACAATCATAAAAGAGTCCCAAGATGATTACCTTAGCAAATCAAGTGTAAACCTTGAAGAAATACCAATAACAACAAATTTATATCTTCAAAAACTAGCTCCAAACACAGCTAATAGAAAGGCAAAACGATTGCCACATGTAGAGATCATGTTTCTAGGAATAGGGGTAACCTTTAATGGTCGAAATCGGCAAAAACTAACCTTCATCATGAAAGAACTCCATTAGAACCCTCTCTTAAGCTTTATTTCTGGTTATGGACTGAAAAGAAATGTTTTCATGGTTTAAAACATTGAGTAAGCCGACATACCACATTTTTTACCCGACCTGGATCGCGACCTGAATTCTACCCCGGCAGTCCGCACTAAAATCCTCATAACGTTTTACTCTGATATTGGTTGGATACAACATTTTGTGTTGCAAACTATACTCGTGGGCCTTCAATTTGATAGGTCATGGCCTTCTAAATCTTTAGATAATGGGAGAAAACATCCAAGACATTTGACCCAAAGTTAAGAAAATATTATTAGAGAAACTTCGATAACTTTTGCCGACCTTAGTTTCACTAATTTTCTTGACTTCAAAACTTAACTAGGACCCTTGTGCTATTATAATACCTCGTAACACACTATTCTTAGCGTATTAGACACTCATAGGCTTATCCCCAAGGTATGAGATAATTTAACCCTTTCAAACGGGCGAAGTTCTACCCGAGCCATTTCTTTAATCCTGAACTTTGTTTGAGGGGTCCCTTTGATCTAAAACTTTAGTTTAGTTCCTTGATAATGCCACCCATTTGCAGTCTTAATCTCCAAGGTACGACACCAAGTCATATACACTTCATATAATTGTGTCATACTACGCCACATATATTATGCAAGAATAGAGGGAAAAGTACGGGATCTTACAATTGTGATGCTTCTCGGATTGATCTTGGGTGTGTATTGATGCAATATAGGAAATTTATTGCTTATTCCTCGAGGCAATTGAAGGTGCATTAATAGAACTATCTGACTCGTGATTTTAAGTTAGCAGTGATGGTGTTTGCCTTGAAGATTTGGAGACACTATATTATGGTGTTTATGTGGATGTGTTCACCAATCATAAGAATTTTTAATATCTGTTTAAAAAAAATTTGATTTTCTTCCAAAGGATATGGTTTGATTTGTTAAAAGATTACGATATGAGTGTCCTTTATCATCTGGGTAAGGCAAATGTGGTTATCGATGCCCTTAGCCAATTGTCGATGGGTAGTGTTGCTTACATTGAGGATAGAAAGAATGAGCTAGTGTGTGATCTTCATACACAAGGTGAATTGGGTGTTTGGTTGGTTGATCCCAAGGATGGTGGTGTCATTCTCCAAAATGGCTCAAAAGTATCTCTTGTTTTGGATGTGAAACCTAAGCAAGATCTTGATCCAACTATGGTTGAGTTGAAGAAAGCAGTTTTCGAAAACTCCTTTGAGGTTTTCTCCTAATGAGGAGATGGTTTTCTTCGTTACCAAGGTCGATTGCGTTTTCTGAATATCGATAAGTTGAGAAATCAGATTTTGGTTGAAGATCACAGTTCTCAGTATTATATTCACTCGGGAGCCACCAAGATGTAACATGATTTATGAGAGATCTATTAGTGAAATGGGATGAAGAAGATATCATAGAATTTGTTGCTAAGTGTCCAAATTGTCAACAAGTCAAAGTTGAGCACCAGAAACTTGGAGGTTTGGCTCAAGACATTAGCATTCCTATTTAGAATTGGGAATATTTGAATATGAACTTCATTACGATATTACCTCATACTCTTCGTCAGTTTGATTCAATTTGGGTTATTGTGGATCGAATGACTAAGTCGTCTTATTTTCTTCCAGTTTGTTCTCAGCCAAAAACTATGCTAGGCTTTATATTCGGAAAATGGTGAGGTTGCATGGACTTCATTTATCCATTATCTCTAATAAGGGTAATCAAGTGAAACTTAGCACGACTTTTCATCCTAAGACCAATAGTCAAGCCGACTGTACTATTCAAACTTTGGAGGATATGTTGAGAGAATGTGTGATTGACTTTAAGGGTAATTTGGATGATCACTTTCCTTTGATTGAGTTACTTATAATAATAGTTATCACTCAAGTATCCAAATGGCTCTATTTGAGGATCTCTATGTTAGTAGGTGCATGTTTCTTATTGGTTGGTTTGAACTTGGTGAGGTCACTTTGATAGGGACGAGTTGATTCATTAGGTTATGGAGGAGGGTCGACTCATTACAGAGAGGTTGAAAATGGCTCAAAGTAAACAAAAGTCTTATGTTGATGTTAGAATAAGATGGCTTGAATTTGATGTTGATGATTGGGTTTACTTGAAAATATCACCTATGAAGGGTGTGATGAAATTCAGAAAGAAAGGGAAGCTAAGTCCCAGTTATGTAGGTCATATCAGATTGTGAGGCATTTTGGAAATGTGGCTTATGAATTATATTTATCTTCCGATTTGTAATCGGTGCATCCAATGTTCCATGTTTCCTTGTTGAAAAAAGTGTGTTGGTGATCCTTCTATTGTGCAATTGGAGAGTGTTGGCACTAAGGAAAGTTTATCTTATGAAGAGGTTCCGGTTGAAATTTTGGATCGTCGTGTCGGGAAGTGCAGAAATAAAGAAGTTGTTTCCGTGAAAGTTCTATGTAGGAATCAATTAGTTGAGGGTTCTACTTAGGAGGCCGAAGCCAATATGATGTCGCAATATCCACATATATTTGCCCCTGCTCCCATTCTAGCTTGCGGTATTAATTCCTTAGGTTTACTTTTTCAGATTCATGCATTTTAGTTATTCTCATGTTTTCATATGCATGCAGGTTCATGAAAACATGATTTTTGAGTTATGATTTAGCTTGGGGTGATTGCTCTTTGTTTATGTGCAGTTTTATTTGATTTGCATTCATGTTGGGTTGTTAGATATCTCTCCCTACTTTAATCGTACTATTTGAATCTCATTCGATGATGAACGTTTCAAAGGGGAGATATTGTAACATCTCAAAAATTGGTAAGTTGAATTGGGAAAGAAAATTTCAGAAAAGTTACTGGTGTGACTAGTCTACGGACAAGACTACAGCCCGTACAAGGTTCTACGGTCTATAGAGCCTAGTCGTAGAAGTGAGATGAGAAAATTGGAAAATGTGAAGTACCAAAAGAGCTTCCTATAGACCAGGACGGTTCGTTGAAGGTTTGACGGATCATAGGTTTGTCCGTAGTTAGATATCTCTCCCTACTCTAATCATACTAGATGAATCTCATTCGAGGACGAATGTTACCAAGGGGAGATAGTGTAACATCTCAGAAATCAGTAAGTTGAGTTAAGAAAAAAAATTTAGAAAAATTGTTGGTATTACTAATCTACAAACGGGACTACTGCCCGTACAAGGTCCTACGATCTGTAGAGCCTAGTCGTAGAAGTGAGATGAGAAAATTGAAAAATGTCAAGTCCTAGAAAAGGTTCCTACGGACCAACAAGATGGTTTGTAGAAAGTTTGACGGGTCTTAGGACGGTCCGTAAAAGTGATTCGGACTTACTGAAATTTGAGTGACTTTGGGTCTTCGGATGGTTTCACGGACCTTGATACGTTCGACGGATCTTAAACCCGACTCGTGGAAATTGATTTTCGAGTTAGAAAGATTATGGACCTACGTTCTATGGATGGGACTACGTCCGTAAAAGTTTCGATGGGCTATAGAAAGGCTTGTGGAAAATGGTTGAATTATTAGTCCTCAATACTTGGTTCTACGAACGGCCAGTACGTTCCATTGAAAGTTGTACAGACCATAGGTCGATTCATAGAGATTGTTCGACAGTTTTAGTTCAGGGCTATTTGGATCATTTTCTATCCTTTTAACTCTACATTTTTTTACCCTATAAATAAGTCATATAATTGCTTTTACCCTTTAAAATATACTCATTCCCTCCCATTCACTCAAACTCTCGAATTTTCTCAAAGGTTTCTTCTCCAATTCTCTCTCAAGTCATTCAAGGAAGATTCTAGGGTTATTCATTCTTCAAGGTTTCTTCTTCAATCTCTAGAGCTTTGATTAGCTAAGTTATGTGAAAATTTACTAATGGATCATTTTCATCCATTGAGTTCCCAAAGAAACTCAATTTCTCTTTTGAATTCTACCCAATTTCTAGGGTTCGTGTTATTCTTCATGAGTTCAACATACTATGATTCAATTGTTTATATTTGATCTTATTGTGGATGATTTGATTCAATTACATGTTTTCTTGAATGAATTTCATATGAACCCTTGCTATAAGTCTATATTATGATTGTGAACTATGATTATAAAATTATGCATGCACCATGAAATTGAGGAATTTATGAACCGAAGATGTTTTTAGATAAAGTATTAAAATGATTTTTGAAAGGTCTTCTCACTACGAAAGATGATCATGATTTAGATGCTTAGATAAGTGTCTCTATGAATATGTTATGAAATTATGATTTTGAAAGGAGCTAGTCTAGGATATGAAGTTTATGATTGGATTAGTTGTATTAGATTCTTACCTTTTCAAGTACTATCATATGATTATGGCTTTTTTTATTGGGATTTTATTTAGCACCGAGAAGACTTTGAAATAGAGGCTCCACTGGTAGTAAAGGTCGGATTTCCAGAAGCAATTTTCTTGTCCCTAACTATGGCCCCCTTGAATGATTTGTCTAAAAAAAAAAAGATAGCTAGTGGATCCACCTAAGCTATAATGACTGGTCCTTACCTTGGCAAGTGAGGCAATCTCTTTTCGCTGTGGGAATGACATTAGATTTCATGTTATAGCTCACATGATATATGTCCGTTAATGGTAAATATTCCACAAATAATTATGATTTTCTTCAAAGATTCTATGACTTCCTCAATGATTATGATTTAAGCCTTCCTTGTGACTATTCAAATGTTACATTGACCTCGTTCCATGATTTACGATTTTGACTTGATTAAGCTTTAATACGTTTTACTTCATCTTGCATTTCATACTTTAAACTCCTTATGTTATACACTTATGTTTTATGCATTTTTCTGATACTATATATATTCAAAGTACTGATGCATATATTGGTTATTCAGACAGATTTGGATTAGAACATGAAAGTGCGAAATAGTGGAGATATATTAGGAGTTGATAACTTCCAAAATTCAAAAATTAAAGATTAATTTTTCCATTAATGATTTTAATGTGTAGAATTATTACTTTTTTTGTTGATTTTTATTTTGTGTATTGGTTATGCAGAATGTTTTGGATTAGAATGTGATAAAGTGAGAAATATTGTAGAAACTTTTTCCACTATTTCAAAAATCAAACATTAATTGTTTCCATTAAGTATCTTATTGGAAAGAAACTTTTTTGTTGGATTTTGTTATGTATTTTTTTATTTGTTTATTGGTTATTCAAAATGTTTTGGATTAAAATGTGAAATTGAAATATAATGGAGATAAATTAGGGAGTTGATAACTTTCAAATTTTAAAAACTAAAGATTAATTTTTTTAATTAATTATCTTAATGTGTAGAATTTTATTTGTTGATTTTCTTTTATGTAATTTTTATTTGTTTTTTTGTTATTCAGAAATTATTTGGATTAGAATGTGCGTGTGAGAAATATTTTAGAAACATTTATCACTATTTGAAAAATCAAAGATTAACTTTTTTCATTAATTATCTTAATGTCAAGAAATTTTTTTGTTGATTTTTTTAAATATACTTTTTCGTTTGTTTATTGGTTATGCAGAATGTTTTGGTTTAGAATGTGAAAGTGAAATATATTGAAGATATATAAGGGGTTGGTAACTTTCAAATTTCAAAAATCAAAGATTAATAGTTTTTCTTCCTCCTCGTAGAAATATATTAAGAAGGTTGTTTTTTCAAAAAAAAAAACAAAACTTGCGTTTTTTCATTAATTATCGTTTAATGTTTGTTCCATCTTTAATGGATGTGATATGAAATATGGGTTAATAATCATCTTTTTTTAATCTTAATTAATTTTTATTTATTTTATCTATTTAAAATGTTGTTGGTAATTTTTTTTTGAAGGACGTCCTTACTAATTAACAAATCATATATATATACTAGATCGGCCATTGTCCGTGCTATATATAGCACGAGCCAAAGATAGTTGATTTCAGTGTCATCTTTTTCAAAGTAACAATACAACCAAATTAATTAACTAAATGGATAGAGCATGACATTTTGTTTTATACATGTACGAAAAAATAAGCTCATATACCTTCAAATAAAATTAATCATTTTGTTCCAGATAGGCTACGTACAATAAATACATAGTTGTGTAAGGTGATATCTTGCTATCTTGTTCACGTTCTCGAGTCCTATATGATAAATAATTTCAATTTCACTTCATAGATAATCAATATTTGTGAATTTGAAAGAACACAGATATGATGCTTTAGCAAAAAAGTTGAATTTTACAGAAACATATTGTTCAGAAGTATGTGAAACCAACCAGTAAGATGCTTACTTCATCCAGTGAACTATATCCCCTTTCTTCTACTTGCCTTGTTGCTGGCTCCGGTGTCTCCCAATATTAACTGTTGAACACAGACCGAGTCAGATTTGTTACATGAGTCTTGACATGTGAATAATGAATCATTTTCTTACAACTCCTATCCTCACTATAAATCAATTTATCCATACAAATAAGATATAAGTAAATAGTTAATCAACAAAAAAGTAATATTTGTTACTCCAATATTTCAACAGTAGATAGAAAAGATCAATTAACATTTTACCACTACTTGAGCTTCTCCGTCTTGACATGCTCCTCCTTCCCTGTAGAAATAAAATTACTTTGCCACCTTATTTCCTTGACAGAAGACTTGATGGTAACAAAGAAAATGAACTTATATCAAATGAAGAGTGACTAATGATGCATCCCATATGCGGATGCATAAAAGAATTGAAAGTAGTAGAGAAAAACGATGGGAACTCTGTAGCAGAATTGCCAATGTTGCTTAGTACACTATGACCTATGAAATCTTTTTCTACCAAAAGGGAATATGCTGATCTCTTTTTCTACTTCCTTTTTCATTTTTTCTTAAACAATAAGAAAGCAGTTCCAACAAACTACAAAGTAAATAAAAAAGATTGTAACTTTGTTCAATTTCGAAACCAATAACACATACAAGACAATTTTGACTTCAATAAGAATATGAATATTTCAAGGGAAAAAACAAATAAACTCAGAAACAGAAAAGACAACTCCCAGAAATTTCCGATCGAAACAAACAATTACCTCCAATATCGAAAGCCAAATCGGAAATTTCATCATCGAATTGTTGCACCAGTTCAAAACTCTAATCACTCTTCTTCATCATCGAATTGTTGCACCAGTTCAAAACTCTAATCACTCTTCTATAATTTTCCATCAATTTGCATTCCTTCTGTTATATTCTAGGTGTTTTGATGATACTCACAAATGCAGGGACCCGGTCCCTTCAGAGTGCTCTCATTCGGATTCAAAATGGGATACAGCTATAAAGTTGTCATGTCAGGTGGTAGGTGAAAAGTGCAGTGTACTGCACCATTATGAAGAGCGGACTAGATTGTCTATTTCAGTGGCTCACATATGTAGGGACCCGGTCCCTAGCAGAGTTCTCTCCATCAGATGTATAATGGTGTACAACTGTAAAGTTGTCCTGTCAGTGGGTTGGTGAAGTCGTCAACATACTTCACCAATAGAAACAGGCGAAGTTGTTAGTCCAGTGGACAGTAACTCTTTTTGGTTGACATTTTCAAAATGACAAACAACAAGAAGATTCATTCATTCAGAAGAGAAAGAGAGTTAGCAAGTCTTCTCAAGAAGACACACAGAACATTGCAAGGGACAAGACTGCGAATGTGAAAAGGACGACAAGACAACTGTTAGAAAAGCTGCCACCTCTGATGTGGTAGTTGCACATCCCTTTAAGGAAGCAAACTCTAGCCAATGGGCGGTCTCAAGGAGTTTGTGTTCATTTGATATAATCTCTTAACACAAAACACAAACTCAAGATTTGGCTAACAAAATTTTCTTAAGCTTACAAAGAAAAAGCCATCTTAAAGGAAGAACACTGCTCAACTCTACAAAGGGACCTGATAGAGTGAAGAAGAGTCTTGTTGTATTTTGAGCTTTTTGTCGTAGGTGCTTACATTGTAAATCTACTCCTAAGTTATAAAGGATAGTAGATCATTGGCTTGTCTAAATATTTATTTTGAGTCGTATTAACTAGAGTTAGTTAGTCGAATCTTCTAAATTTTGGTCAAGCCTTTTACACCATTGTTATGGTGTTCTCTGGGGTAGAGTTTCCTAGGAGTATCAACTGGAGTTAGTTGATGTGTGGTGTAGCAGAGGTGCAGATCGTTTAAGCTCTTGTCTTGGAGATCGGAGTTGATGGCTAGAGTTAGCCTTGGGGGTTCTTAAAGTCTAGATCAACTAGAGTTAGTTGGTTTAGTGGCAATAGGATTATTGCTTTGGCTCGTTTAAGTAATAGGAGTATTACTTAGTGTGGGATTAGGGTGTTAATCTCACTGTTGTGTTGTGGTTGTAATCTGTATTTCACTTTTGCTTGAGAACATTAGTGAAAACAGTTGGAAAATCTTGTGTGACAGGTCGTGGTTTTACTCCCTTAAGTAAGGAGGTTTCCACGTAAAACTCTTGTGCCTGATTTACTTTGAGAAATTTATTTTCCGCACTTTTACTTCAGCTACTTTTCTTTTCTTGCTGAGTCAAGGGACCTGGTCCGTTGATTGATAGTGGACGCATACATTCCAACACCTTCCAATTCTAATTCTGATTCTCTTGTTGTCTTGAAATTGAATATGGAGTGATGGAGACATCAATAATACGTAGAAGGAGAGACAAAATGCACAAAAACCTGCGATCAACAAATTGAAAAAAGAATATGAAAATTTTAATAACGAAATTAAAGAAAAAATAAATTTTAAGAACCTGCAAGTAGGAAAAGAAGAAAAGGAGAAGGAGAGCAAAAGGACCAACAATGTGTGGCAACAACTAACAAAGTTTAATTTTGATGCATGCAAGATAGTTATTGTCCAAACAACAAATAAAGCAACAAAACACAAACAAAAATTATGCCAACTAAATGAAAAATTGGCAAAGTAACTGAGCATAAATATGGTGACAGAGAAATAACATACAAGCATGAATAAATAGAAGAAGAAGAAAAACAAGGTGGAATAGGCTAAGGTTTACTTGAAATTGTACAGAGTCTTCCATAGAGATTTTCTAGGGGATAGAGATACACGCCGCTTGGACGAAATATTTGAGGATTATAGAGGAGTTGAACTTTGGTTCTGTACAGTTGTGAAACGGAGGTGCTGGAGCTAATTTTTTGTACATTTTCTTAGTACACGTGCATAGCAATGGTACTGACATGTGTTTCCATGAAAAAGAGAAAATACCAATTTAATGTACCATTTAGATTGCTTTTTGTACAATTCTTTAGTGTTGTGATAGTCCCTAGTCTTGTTGACATATATATATATATATATATGGGAAAAAAGTGAAATATATCTGAATTTTGATCGAAATTGCTTTAACAATATCGAACTTTGAAAAGTATTTTTTATCCCCTGCACTATTTAATAGTTTATTTTAAAGATATATATGTCCCCACGTGGACATCATAACTATTGCATCATTATAAATAGTAATGTGTCCACGTGGGCACATATATACTTTTACAATACACTATTAAATAATGCAGGGGGTAAAAAGTCTTTCCATAAAGTTTGGTATCATAACAACAATTTTGGCCAAAATTGGAGTATTTTTCAGACTATATATATATATATATTAAAGAGAACCCTAGGCCCGCCTACGTGGCACCACCACAAACCAAGATTCCCTTTTAATTTATTTATTTCCAAAACTAGCCTTCCTTTTATTGAAAAATTGTGACTTTTATGAAAAGTTGTGATTTTTATGAAAAATTGTGACTTTTATGAAGAGTTGCGACTTTTATGAAAGGTTGTGACATCATGAAAGGTTGTGCCCTTTACGAAGGGTTATGACTTTTCCAAAGAGTTGTGACCTTTCCGATAAGGCACAATAAAAATTTGTTCACACTGCCCTTTGTTGTCTATAAATAGAGGGATTTCCTCTCATTTTAAAACAACGAAAAATCTAAACTTCTTCTTCTTCTGCACAATTAAATATTCGTGTACTTTGCACATGTTGAGTGGCTCTCTGACACCATTGTTTTTAAACAATACGCTGGTGAATAAATTTGTTCCATCCTGAGAGGATCTATTTCTTTAAACTTGGGGTATTAGAGGGGAATAGTTTTCTTAAGGGGACATTGTGCATTCAGTTGACTCGATTTTTTCATGTCTCTTTCATTGTATTGTTATAGATCCTGGTATGTATTTTACTGTCATTAATTTATGCTTATAATATTAAATGTTGTTTTTCAATACATGTTTTAAACTCTGTTGTTTATGTTTATAAAAAGTTATTGTTTCCGATTATATTGAATATATACACATATAGTAGGTATATTCATTGCGCAGAAAATAATTATGGTACGTTTCAAGAATTCATGTTTTGATATTCTATATAAATTCTATTACTTAAAAGTACTATATAGAAGCTTACATATTATCTATTTTAACATAGATATGAAGCTTCTCACTAACCTATTGAAGGAATTCATTATTCATGTTCAAAAGTTATAATTGTTTTCATGTTCAAGTGTAATTTTTTTTTGAATCTGTTAACAAATTTTTAAATTTATCCCTGAGGCATATATCACAATTGTATAATCTATGCAACTTAAAAATGTTTTTTTTTTCTTATGAAATGCCTTAGTATATATTCTTATATTCTTCTTTACTTTCCTTTTAATGTCGATTAAAAAATCAATTATTTATTTATTTTATATATATATATAAGAGAACCCTAGGCCCGCCTACGTGGCTCCACCACAAACCAGGATTCCCTTTTAATTTATTTATTTCCAAAATTAGCCTTTCCTTTTATGAAAAGTTGTGACATTTACAAAGAGTTGCGACTTTTATGAAGAGTTGCAACGTTTATGAAGAGTTGCGACTTTTATGAAAAATTGTGACTTTTATGAAAGGTTGTGACTTTTCCAAAGAGTTGTGACCTTTCCGATAAGGCACAATAAACATTTATTCACTACCCTTTGTTGTCTATAAATAGAGGGATTTCCTCTCATTTTAAAACAACGAAAAACTACTTCTTCTTCTGCATAATTAAATATTCGTGTACTTTGTTCCTGTTGAGTGGCTCACTGACACCATTGTTTTTGTATCAATACACTGGTGAATAAAATTGTTATATCCTGAGAGGATCGATTCCTTTAAATCTCGGGTACTAGAGGGGAATAATTTCCTTAAGGGACAATGTGCATTCAGTGGGCTTGATTTTTTTCTTTATGTTTCATACTATTGTTATAGATCCTTTACAGCCATTAATTTATGCATATGTTATTAATTGTTGTTTTTGAGTACATGTTTTAAACTTTGTTGTTTATGTTAATGTTTTTAATCATTATGTTGAATTAAAGATATGTTAATCAAGAGTTTGATGTAATCATTAGACTATTGATGTCATGTAGATTAGAATTCTTAAACTTATAAAATAAATGACTTAAAGGAAGGTAGTGGGATGGTAAGTATTGTACTCAACCTTAATGAAAAGTTTGGGATTCAAATGTTGGATTGGAGTCAATAAATTACCCCTCAAAGTAGGATGAATCGATATTAATCAAATATTAATGAAATAATTATCTCCTTATAAACATTAGATTAAAAGTCGCAAAACAATATATAAAGTTTTAACCATATTGATCGAAACATAAACAACAAAACATGCCTTTTGACTATCAAATTAGTGTCATTGACTGCGAATGATTTTGAATAAGAGACTTGCCAATACATTATTTAATCCAAATTATTTGAGCGACATATGTTATTTCATTAAACTCCAAGAAATGTGTTTTTTTTTTATTTTAATTAACTTATCAAGTACACAACTAATTATATAAGATGTATAATATTTAAATTCTCTATGTAGATACCTTGAATAGGAGATGATGAATAAAATGTTTGTACAACTTTTTAAAAATATAAATATAGACAATGAAATAATTACATATCTTTTCTAAAGACTTTGGTGATGAATAACTACAGTAAAATGAAGAATTAATAACAAAATACATAAACACCTAGAATAAAATCTTTTTGGTTTTAAGATTAAAAAAATATTTCATTTCATTTTTGGATAAAATATTCTTGACAATTTATCATAGAGCTGTACCTAGTGGCGGAGCCAGGATTTTCAATAAGGGGGTTCAAATTTTGGAAAAATAGACACATGAAGTAGCCGAATGGGGTTTGACATCTATTATATCTACCTAAAAAGTTATTTTAGCCATGTATATATTATATAATTTTTCACCGAAAGGGGTTTCCCTCATAGTAAGGTGGCTCTGTCACTGACTGTACCCACTTGAAAACACTTATATTATCAAATGTTCAGAAGTATATTATTGATAAAGTTCACCACCACATGAAGCGCGGACAATTTACCTAGTGATAGTAAAAGAAACGGCCACTTGACTTAATGGAGAAGTTGTATCCTCTCCTGTGAAATAGATTCAACAAATTAATGAAATATAAAATCAAAACAACTAATCTTAGCATAGTTGGTGCAAATTAAACGACCCCTTGTGAATTTTAAGAAGCATGTAATAATCTTAGGAGTATTATATAAAAACTTACAAGTAGGAGAATAACAAATAAATAAAATATAAAATCAATATAACTAATCTTAGCATAACTGATCTGCAAAGTAAAATCTTACGGATCTTAAGAAGGAGATAGTGATATTATAGAAAACTTACAAGTAGGAGAATAAAAACTTATCTAATTAGGGGTGTGCAAAAATCGAATCGATCGATAAAGCGAATCGAAAAAGTGTTATTGATTTATTTTTATTGGGTTATTGGGCCGGTTAACAATTTCTTAATGGTTTTATAAAAAAAATTACTGGGCCATCGGTTCGGTAGTGGTTTTTAATATTGTGTTATTGGGTAAATCGAAATCCATTAAGACTAGTAATTTATTACTTTTACTTGTACATAAATATTATACATTAATCTCAATACATTACTAGTTATTTTCTTTAGCCTTCAATTCTTAATTCACAATGACTTTGAGTTCACAACCCCACATTATACAAAACGTCAAAATCTAATGTAAGAACTCTATTCCTCTTAATTTCTCTTTGTGTTACACTTGTGTAGTTCTTTTCATGTTTGTTATTATTGATTCTATTTTATGAGAATTTATAAAGTTATATTATTGTGTTGTCACGCGAAGTTTATTAGAGAAGTCATATATTTATTTTATAAGTATTTTCTTATTGGTTAAATCGAAAACTGAACTGTCAAGGACAAAAATCTATAAAAAATACCTTATTGATTTGATTATTGGTTTAACATATTTAAAAATCGAAAACCAATAAACCGAACCTATAATATATAAAATCGAACCGACCGAAGCACATCACTATATCTACTGCAGAAGGAATGCCCATTCCTCTTGCCTCATTTTAAAGCTGCTTTTAACTCGTCAACTTTCAAATAAAAAAAGTAAATACATTGTTTTTTATTGAGACAAGTGTTAAAAATACATTTAAGCTATTTTTCTTTTAGTTTCATATTTAATTATCACTTATTAGTTTGAGAAATAATACCTCAATAGTGTGTGTAATCCTTTATTTGAAAAAACCTTGCCACATGACATTTCACATGGATAAAATATTTCATCTTGACAAAAATTAAAAAAATTATTAATATTAGTTAAATGTTAAAGATTAAAGTATTACTATTAAAAAAAAATTACTTTTTTTAAAAAATAAAATTTAAAATGTTTTTCACACCCCAATCCACCATCTCCTCCCCCCGTATCCCATGTCCTTTTATTTTCTTAAATTTTTTTCATTAAATATTTTTAAAAGAATCATACTTCACCCCCAACCCCTAACCACCCACTCCTTCCTAAATTTTTTTTTTATTATTATTATTATTTTTAAAAAGGAAATATTCTACCCCGCCCCATCTAATCTTCCACTCCTAATTTATTTTTATGTTATACATTTTTCTTGTTTTGTGTTAGATATACACATATACATTTAGAAAAATATTATTTTTCTACTTGCATACCGAATATAAAAGAAATAAAAAATTATTTTCAAAAAAGTTGTGCCGCAAATAAAAAATACTTTTCTGAAAACATACATTTTATTATTACTATATAGAAGAGGCTTGAAGCACACAACTCACTAAGTCAAGGTCGGCATGCCTGCTTAAAAGAAAATTTTTGTTTCAATTTATCTATCTTATTTTCTTTTTTAATCTGCTATTTTAAAAAAAAATTATGTTAATAGTACTATAAATTACAATAATTAATAACTTAAATTTTTTTTATCATATATTTGAAAAATTACGTAAAAAGTACTATATGTCACAATAATTAAGAATATAAATATTTTATATCTAATAGGAGACTACAAGCAGACAACTCTTCAAATTTTAAAATACATTATATATTTGAAAATTACACTAAGATTTTAATAATTTACAATAATTAACAACTTAGAATATTTTTAAAAACATATAAAACCTATGGTCGATTCTCAAAATTCTAGTGGTGCCACATAAATTAGAACAAGTATCTCTTTTTTATTTAATAATAACAGCAAAAAAGACATAATTTTAGGTGAGTTTTTGATGCTTTATCTCTTTTTTATTAAATAAATAACAGCAAAGAAGTGCTTTTGAAATTGGAATGTAACTTGTGGACAAACATGAACAGTTGTGGCTTTTACAACAAAACATCTTCAACTTCTTTCCAGCACAACACCCTAACATATAAACTTCACCCTGGGTATCACTGACTGCTCTACTTACTCTTGAGATGAAATTATGGAAACACTGAATATTTGGAAAAATAACAGCTTAACTCAATGATAAAATATGTGCGTCCACTATCAGTCAACGGACCAGGTCCCTTGACTCAGCAAGAACAGTAATGAAGAATGAGCAATTAAGGAAATCAACACAAGCAGTTTACGTGGAAATCTCTTTGCTCAAGGGAGTAAAATCACGACCTGTCACACAGGATTTTCAACTATTTCTACTAATCTCTTCAAGCAAAAGTGAAACTCAGTTACAACCAAAGTGAGAAGAAGTTATTAATCTCAGAACTAAGTAATAATCCTATTACTTACTGAGCCTAAGTAGATACCACACTGCCCACTAAGCTATCATCCCTAAATAACTTAGACTTTGTTAAGTGGATACCACATAGCCCACTAAACCACATAACTCTATATGATTTAGAATTTGACTAAACAGATACAACACTGTCCACTAAGTCAGTCAACCTTAACTGACTTAGACTTATAGAAACAGGAAAAAAATATCTGAATCCTTTATTGAATAGAACAGATTTACAATGTAAGCACATAAGTATAACTCCTAAAACACACTATGACGCTTGCAACTCGATCAGGTCCTTGTTGCGCTTGTCGGAGAATACTTCACTGAGATGGTCTTTGCTTGTGTACTTGAGAATTTTCAAGATGCAAAAACTTATAAAATAATAGACACAAAACTCAAACTCAACAAAGATGCTTTAGCACTCTATCAAGTCCCTTTGTTGAGTATGAGTATTGTGTTAGGACCGAAATAAGCAAGTGTAACGTGGAAGCTACCAAAGCAAACCTCGAAAGACCATGAGTAAAAAGACAAATGAAAAATATACAAAGACACAAAGATTTAACGTGGTTCGGTCAATCGACTTACGTCCACAAAGGAGATGAGCAATCCACTATATAAACATGAGAGTACAAAATATAGAGAGAAATAACCTCAACCAATTCACTCGGAATACATGGGAGGTTCACACAAGTGATAACGTATCGAGCTTGTGACCCACAAATTCTCTCCCTAACCAAAACTCTCAAAGCCCTTAAGACTATATTGTGAATGCTGATTAAGTTAGAAGGAACAAACCTATATTTATAGAGTCCTAAAACCTTTCCTACAAGAAAAGGACTAGTCAAAATATTAAAACCTTTTCCTAAAAGGAAAACTTATTTATGGTAAGAAATTCAAGGCAAATAAAACCCAACAAATCTCCCCCTTGGCTTGAATTTCTGACAAAATAAATTTGTCCACCTTCTTCACATAATCTGCAACAACTTGTTTCTCCTCTCCATAATCTCCTCCATCAAATCTATGTATCAACACAGAGAACTTCTCTAAAACAATTTCTCCAACAAAAATCTCCATTACTGTAAAAAATGTTGCGGCTAGAACTACGCCCGCCAAGATGAACACCCATTTTTCTAACCTGGTTCAATCATCGATTATCTAACCACTGAACCTGACTCCATCATTGAATCTGTCTATGATACCACTTGTTAGGACCGAAATAAGCTGTTGTAATGCGGAAGCTAGCAAAGCAAACCTCGAAAGACCATAAGTAAGAAGACAAACGAGAAATATACAAAGACACAAAGATTTAACGTGGTTCGGTAAATCGACCTACATCCACAAAGGAGATGAGCAATCCACTATATAAACATGAGAGTACAAAATATAGAGAGAAATAACTTCAACCAATTCACTCAGAATACATGGGAGGTTCACACAAACGATAACGTATCAAGCTTGTGACCCGCAAATTCTTCCCCTAACCAAAACTCTCAAAGCCCTTAAGACTATATTGTGAATGCTGATTAAGTTAGAAGGGACAAACCTATATTTATAGAGTCCTAAAACACTTCCTAGAAGAAAAGGATTAGTCAAAATATTAAAACCTTTTCTTAGAAGGAAAACTTATTTATGGTAAGAAATTCAAGGCAAATAAAACCCAACATATTTTTTTCCTTTGAAGATGACCTTTTCTTTTGAGCTTATGAATTTTCAGAAATTCACAACTTTGTTTGCGAAATCTTAATTTTTGGAGAAGAGACTATATCAAAGTGGACACAAACCCTTGGGACAAGGCTATTGGCTTAGAGTCTGCTGTCATGAAAAGTTGTGCACCAACCACATCAGAGTTGGCAGCTTTTTGATAGTTGTCTTTTAGTTCTTTTCTCTTCTCGTACGCAGACTTTCCGGGACCAGGTCCCTTGCTGCGTTCTTTGCTGCTTGAGTTCTTGAAAAAGACTTGCTAGCTTTCTCTCTTCTTCTTGAATGAATAATGTTGTTTGTTTATTATTGTATATATCAGTTACCAACGCGGGTTTTGACCACTTAAACAAACAACTCTGTCCGCCCTTCCTATTGGTGAAGTACGTTGCACATCTCACCAACCAACCTGACAAGACAACTGTAAAGATAGCTTTACAGCTATGCACCACTTTGAGTCTGGACGGAGGTACTCTTCCAAGGACCAGGTCCCTGCATTTGTGAGGATCATCAAAACACCTAGAATATAACACTCAACAAAATGAGCTTTAAGCAAAAAATTACAATAGTGGACGAGGCATTTCTCACCCTTAATTGACTCCATGGTAGACTGCACCAGGGCAAAGCTCATCCATCCTATCAATATTCTGATAACCATCTTACACGTGTCCAACCTCGGTGGGACAAGAAGTCATAAAAATCATCATCAGAATAAAAGGTTTTATCCTGTGTTTGAACTGGCAAGACATCGGCATCCTCAGACATGCAAACTTTTATCGTCAAGCCTGCAATCAAGAATCACATTAAGTTTACCTTCTCTTTAATTGAAGGGATGGAATGGAGATGAATATGGGAACGGGAATGGGGTGGACGGAGAAAGAAGCCA
The DNA here is from genome assembly GCF_019186545.1 of Solanum stenotomum. Classification (NCBI taxonomy): domain Eukaryota; kingdom Viridiplantae; phylum Streptophyta; class Magnoliopsida; order Solanales; family Solanaceae; genus Solanum; species Solanum stenotomum. Next base: position 34,130,911 of record NC_064283.1, read on the forward strand.
CTCAATGGTTGCTCCTCTCTGAAATTCGGATCCATTAGTCATTCGATGGGAACTAATCACTTGGTTGAGCACATTCCAGAATCTGGGTCTTTGATTAAACAAATTATCCGAAGAGATTGTTTAGAGGATCAGCATCTAATTTTTTTCAGAATAAAATTGAGAGAACCAGTTGTTGAGAGCTTATGCCTTTTGGTGTTTTGATGATCTCCTCACAAGTGCAGGGACCTGGTCCTCTGCAGAGTATGCTCGTCCAGTGTCAAAGTGCAGTACAGCTGTAAAAGCTGTCTGCATCAGAAGCTGCAGAGTACTTCACCAATCAGAAGTAAGGAGGTTGCTTGGACGTTTGGTAATAACTTTTGTGGTATATACTAAACAAAACACAACAATATTTTCATTCATTCAAAAGTGAGAAATATTTTTCAAGCTTCAAGAACAGCAAGAGACTTGATCAATTACTTCAAGAGCTTCAAGAACAACAAGGGATCTGATCGATTACTTCAAGAGCTTCTTGTACCAGCTGTCACTTTGTTTGCTTGTAATAGTGCTTACATTGTAGGATTCGTTTTGTGAAAGAAACGTTTCAAACTTGTTTGAATCATTGTAAGAACTAGGTTAAGGGTAACTTAGGTTCTTACTCTAAAAGTCTATATTAATCGGTTAGGATTAGTATAGTGGGCGGTGTTGTATCCGCTTAGCAAAGTCTAAGTTGTCTAAGGGTGATAGCTTAGTGGGTAGTGTTGTATCTACTCTGGCTCATCTAAGTAATAGGAGGTATTGCTTAGAGTTGGGATTAGTAGACTAATCTCGGTTTGTAAACTTGCTTTTACTTTTGCTTGAAGAAGATTAGTGAAAGAAGTTTTGAAAAGTCCTGGCAGGCCAGGTCGTGGTTTTACTCCCTTGAGCAAGGAGGTTTCCACGTAAAGTTGTTGTGCAATCTTTACTTTCAGCACCTTGTTTATTTTCTGTTATTGTAACTGTGCTGAGGACCTGGTCCCATCTAGACCAGTGGACGCATACATTCCAACACCAGTATCTAAATGGAACAAGATAGCCCACTTGCTCATTATTTTGCCAACATTAATAATTTTCTCAAAATGTTGTTTATTCGGCACAAGATGGATGATTTTCCTGCTATAACACTCACACTCACAGCTAAGTTGTGTGGACTCTTCATTTTGAATGCCGCACCCGTGTCGACACGAGAAGAGTGCAAGTGCGTGGGATTCGGTCAACCCACATAGGATACTTTGACCAGAGTCCATGGATAAATTTGGGGTAAGTTTGAGATTTTGATAAAAGATAAAATAGATTTAATGACATACCTTCAATATTATAGTCCTTTTGTCGCTTTTTTAACTTTTCGCTTGGTCAATATTCGTTGTTTCATGTTTCAAGCCAAACGGAAAGAAGCTAAGAATTCAAGATGTTGTATTCCGAGTTTTGGTAGACAATAGCAATGATTTGTAAGGAGAGTTGGTGGAAGGTCTTGAATGACTTTCTTTTTTTTTTTTGAGGGGAAGAACCAAAGAGCTTGAAAGAAGAAGTTGGGGGGCTGGGAAAGATGACCTACAAGATCTTTCATAATTTAATATATCTTTATAGCTTATTTTATAATTTTGGATTTTAGCCGAATCCCAACACCCTTATCAATACCTGAATCCATACCCCCAAATCTCAAAATTTAGATTTTGTTGAATCCGACCCTCGGATACGCATCTGCGTCGGATACCCGCACCCGAGTCCAAGCAACTTAGACTCACAGAATGTCTAAATATAGCAAGCGGAATTATTTTGACCAAATATCTGGATACCCAACAACTTTACCAATCAACGCTAGTCTAAACAAGTTGAAACAAAGGTTTTGAGCTAGCCTACGTTGAGGTAACTTTTTATCTTCTCGTCCATTTTTGGCTTACTTTTGAGAAGCTTTTAACCAACCTAAGACAGAAGGCTGCCTGCCACCTAATAATATGGGGTTGAGTCTAAAATAAGAACAGTGTCACCTTATGGAATTTTCTCTTGCTCCCACCAAATTCAAAGCAGGTGGGAATGGGGATAAGCCATCCTGAAGATATTATGTGTATAAATCCTAGGGAATATACATCACTCACAGACCAAAAAAAATATATGGATAACAATTAAATTGTTCTATAAGGTACTCAATGGCAAATACAGATACTCCATGTTTATTTATGGTAGCTTTTGGCTATAGATCACATATATTTCTCTTAACATACTCAACTATGCACCATGGGATTTCAGGACAATATGCAACATTATGCCACTATCAAAGTGGTGAGATAATAGGGAATAGAGATTGGACAGACTGTGAACAGGGTTAGGTCCTAGCACCATTGTGTTCCCGATCTCTATATAGAAAATACCAGATATTATTGTAACTATTCTGGCAGATGCAAGTAGCAAGTTTGTAGTACCACAATATTACCTTCGTCAACATGTAAAGTGTAGTTCCTCAATGGCATATCTCTATCCACTGCTCGAACAATCATATTTTCATCTTCCAACCAAAATGGGCGTTTTGTCCTTAACATGAAAGAAGATTTAATAGCTTCCTTCATGGCTTCCGCTGTGCCATCAATACCGATTTTTTTGGTTTTATTTCCCCACTTGACTGAGATAACCCTACCCTCGAATGAGTCACTCTGCTCAGCTGCAAAAAGAGAAGAGAAAGTTTGGGAATCATTATTAAAAGTTAACCTAGAAGTAACGGGGTTTTCATCTGAGATCTCTACATGGGGAAAAAAAGAACTAGAGTGGTATGTTCCAAAAGAAAACAAATTTATAAGCTAGAATGCCATTAAAATGAAAGCCAAGTATTGGAGAATATATGGCAATAGAAGTCTTAGATATTGGATTTTGAAAGAAATTCCAGAGACTTTTGTTGGTACAATTTATCCAGTGTGTTCACTCCTATACAATTAGGGGTTGTTTGGAGGTTGTATACGAATAATGTTAAATAGAGTGTATTAGTAATGCTTCTATTTAGTTATGTTTGCATTAATTATGCAAAGATTATTTCTTATGCATCGTTTGGTTTGGTGTATTAAAAATAACATGTGCATAATTTTAAAACAAAAATATTATTTACGAAGATATCCTCCACAAATATGGTGAAAAAGATGTAAAAGAAAAGGTTTTGAAGGACAATTGAGTCTTTAACCGTGCTAATGCATGCATTAAATCTCCTTGTATTACTAATAGCATGAATTTCCACGTATTAATAATAAACTTCTCAATATACAGTAGAGTGTATAACTAATTCTACATAGGCTGAAAAGGTAGTACTACTAATACACAAAAGCTAATGCATGCATTATTTCCTCTAATACACTCTACCAAACGACCCCTTAAAGAATCAAGGCAAGAAGCAACTAACTGAATATCCCCAGAAAGGAAAATCCCAAAATGTTATTTGATTTAGCCTCAACGTTATTTGAAAATATTTTGAACTCTCTGTATATTTTCATTTTTCCTTTTTTGGAGTGTACTATCCTTTTTTTAAGAGAGTAAGAAATCTTCAAACCTGAATTGAAATGCAACGACCAACCATTCCCAGGCACTTCTCTCCAACCCCGTGGTGAAACCTCATTTACAGATTCTGCATCAGTTGCTGTTATGGCAAGATGATCCCCATCGTGATCCAAACTCCCTTCTAAGATTTGACTTGGCCTTCCATCCTCTGTACATCAAGAATTCAAATAAAGTTTTCTCCCAATGGTAACTTGCAATTGAACCCCAAAATGATTTTCCTACATGTCTTCTGGGAAACATGAGAAGAGAAAGATTCAGGGAATAAATAATGTCACTACTATTGTGATCATCCAGAATAATCCTGACAGAATTTAGTCCTATTCAAGGAGATACTAAAATAAATATTTGCAGTACGGATTCAGAGATGGATGTAACTTGCTTCTAGGTTGAGAACAGTTTTATTAATATTAGATCTCACGTTAATCAGCTTCGAGTGATTTATTTCAGGCTTGTGCACGTGTTTAAGTCTAAAGACAAATTCTTGCTACGATACAAAATAGAAAATCAAGAAATAAGATGTCAGTGTTGTCAAACTGAATAAGTTTTAACGATACAAGTAGCTGATTGTTGCTCCCAGTATACACGCAAGTGTACGCGATCGCGCAAGTAATATAGTGGCTCTTAAGAGAACCAGATTATCGAACCCAAAGGACTTGTCAATTAACTATTTTTATTAAATTATACTGATCTAATTATTTATTTAAGAGATCCAAAAGAAAAGAATGCAAGAACAAAATAATAAAATTACTTACAATAGTTGGAAAATCCCAGGGCTGCAGCATGTATTGGATTTCATGTATCATATTTTTGGCTTAGAATTAATTTCAGTTGTCAAGTTACTGGTTTATAGGGTTAATCGTATGAGTCGGGCTATACACCTCTAGTCGCCTACTCCAATTAGCTATCTAACTACATCGTTGAGCGGGGATAAAGACTAACTGGCGAGCATTTATATTTCATCATGTTTCGTAACCAAGCAAGTTGTTCGTTCGAGCGTCACTCCTGAACACAAATCACCTCAATCTAATGGGTCGATCGAGCTCTCTATATTTTCTGGTCTATCTAATCTCTCCTCTCCCGATTTTAAGATTAGACAATAGATTTATTTGATGGTGATCAAGCACAAAATACTAAAACAAGAATATAGAAGTAACTTATAATGAAAACCAAGAATTAATTAAAAAACCTTAAATACTCAACATTGAATCCGTAGCTACAGCCCTAGAACAAGAGATTTAGCTACTAATGTCTAAGAAAACAACAAGAAGAAAAGAACCCTAAAAAGTATTGATGATTTTCCCTTCAAAAGTGTCTCCTCCTTACTCTTCATACCTCCATAATTATTTCTATGGACTATTTATAGATATAGTAAATCCTAAATAAAATAATTGAATCCAAAGCAAATTAGGAATCCAAAACCGAAACCAAAAGGAATTGGAATTCCTCCCGTGCGTAAAACACTGTAGCCGCCATGTTGGGTTCCTGTTACCGTTATCGGCTGCCACGTGGCAGCAACAACAATAATCTTCAATTTCGCTAGTGCTGCACCTTTTTCTTATACATTATTATATTAAATTTATTTCATTAAGCTGTCTGCTTGATTTCCTTCTTCAACCTCTATCTTTACTTTGTTTTAGCTCCAAACTTTTTTAACTTTACGTCAATTTACTCCTACAAATAAAATATCCTATTTAGCACAATCCATAAAATTAATGCTCAAAAAGGACATATATAAATAATAGATGTGAGACAAATAATGATTAAAAATATGTATTTTTGGTCTCACATCACTGATCCATATTATTGAACCTTGCCCACAACAAGCATTTGAATACTGTATCAAAGTAATGAATACAAGAAACTAATAGCATTAAGATATGACCATTGTAAAATGGGAGTACAACATAGAGACACTAATGGGAAGTTGAAACGTAAGCAAGCCGTTAAATCTCACCCAGTTATCCACTTCCAAATCATTGATTCACAATTCAGCCTAACCTACGGGCAGAACCTGATTTATTTATTTTATTTAAATTTATTTTCTTGGGAGGGGTTCCCCTACAACTTTCCCCTTCTGTGAGAAAAAGGGTCTGTATGAGAGTAAATGAGTAAATTTTTCATTTTCTTTGTCTTATCCCCAATATTTTTCTTTTCCTCCAACCCACTCAACAACCAACTTTAACTAGCATCATTCCAGGAGGTCTCTACCACCCCCTTCTCACCTTCCACATCATCCCCCACCAGCTTCTTGACGGATATTTGCTTCTGGGGTTCATAAGTTGCAGGAACCAAAGGATGATACTGATAGAGCACAAACACCACTTTTGGCATCTTAAAGATCATCCATTCCAAAGCGGAAAGATGTAGAGACACATAAGGGATTTGAAGAGACATACAATCATTCATTTACAAAACAATCTATATCACAAAGCAGCCTTACTTACGCCAAGAAATTAATGAGGGGGGAAAATATGGAGATAAATTAAATATTAAAGGAAGACAATTATTTCAAGAATAGAAGATAGTGAGGTGTGACTGATATCACAGACCTTTGGTTTTTGGATCCATAAGTTGCAGGAAACCAAACGTAGTTTCAAGGTGAAGCTTGTTGCTGCTACCTCAAAGTGTTATTGGAAATTAACCCCACCCCACTGCCCAGCAAATGAGAAAAAGAAGAAAGTCGGAAAGAAAAGTAGAAATGCTGACAGATTTCTTTCCAGATGCAACAAAAACTTATCAGCGCCATGCACTAACGACAAAAATGCAAGACTGGCAGATGTTTAATTAGCCAGCTCGGAACTGATAACAATACTTTCGGCCTTAAATAGATTTCCTTAAAGACTATTGAAGGTTGTTTTTGATCAAGGTGTAGTTGATTGAAGGACTATAGCTAATGAAAAGTCGCCTGAGATTGGTCGCGTAAAATATAGACTCCCAGATGCACCATTCATAGGTGTGAATAGGATGATAGAAGGCGATAAAAGGGCATGGGGTATATCTACACATGGGGGAAAGTTGTTCAAAAGATGCAAAATCTCTCAAAATCAATACAAACTTAGCTAGAACAGGATATAAGAAAAGATAAAGATCCATAAAGACAATATAAACTAATTGAGATTAATCTAGTTATCTGTGTGGGATATGTACAGATTTAGAGAATCCCTATTTTGCCCTAGAAGGCAATTATACAATTGAAATGAAATGGACTTCTATAGAGAAAAATGGATATGGAGGATCCATATAATCAACTCCAACAAATTTAGGATTGAGGTATGATTCATTGAACGGCTATTGATATAGAAAGAGAATCAAGAACGATAAACAGAGTTGTATGCCTCAACAGATGGGAAGATTCAACATATTGGTCTCTATTCATGAAAAATGATTTTTTTTTACATTAGTCCTTGTCATTACATCAAAAACTCATTTAATCCTTTATAAGGAATTACGCAACTCACAAGAATAAGTCAATTAAATATCTGCAAATAAACAGAAAATATGAAATTTGAAACAATCAACAAAAAGCTCAAAATGGCACAAACAGAAAACCAAACTGAAACAAGAAAAAACAATATTCAAACCAAATAAATGATCAGTTTTCTTATTTATAAACTGGAAAACTAGTAAATCGAACCAACCAAATGCACGCTCCTGTTTTGCCTTTTGTGCCTGTGCACAAGCACAAACTAACATTTACATGCAGTATGCATAAGCATAGTGGGATGCCTTTACCTTTTCATCCTCACCTCTTTGAATGTATGATAAGTTCTGGTATTGTTTGTTGACAAGCATGCTGTCAATAAATCGAAACAGTTTCCGTTAAACTTTCTTTTCCATAAAAATATTACTTTGGTGGGATTCTGATATGGATATGAAATCAATCCCATAAGTCATTTTGTTTTCACGTATTCCAACTGCTACTTTTAGATAAATCCAATTGATTCAAGTATAACCTTTTACACTCAATATGTTGTTGTATTCAAAAACCTTATTAAATCTTTATCTTGTCATCCATTTTGGAATATGAGAACTGTATCAAATTAAAGTTCATCAAATTTTATAATGGCAGGGGAAACCTGTTTTTTTTTTTTTTTTATCTTGATGTTTTTTTTAACAATATATGGCTATAGACTTTTCTGGAACATAATATATGAGGACCAACCATATCTTATCACACACACAAAGGGCATCAAGGTAAACATAGATTTGGTCTTATCCGCACTTTGAATCAGAAAAAAGCCACTGATTGTGCCTGAAGAGACAGCGTCTAGTCTAATTGATGCACATCAAAGTTGGAAATTGCCAATACGTAAATTTGAATTGGATCCAAGTCGATCACAGTGAATCTATTATTTTTGCAAATAATGGTGGTGTCTGGATTAGCCTGCGCACACCTGAACTAATTCTAGAGGAGACCTGCTTCCTCCCAGAATGAATCTATATTAGGTAATATCAAGCAAATGTATCTCTCTTTTAGATAAAAATCAAGCAAAGATATCTTAATTTGTGTTTAATGAATTTTGGTAAGCAAAGTAAGATAAAACAGTGATTCCTTCTATAAAAAAAGTAAGATAAAGAAGTTATCTACCATAGTCAGCATCAAACATGAATCCACCAGAACACTATGAATCAGTAAGCTTTTGCTTGTAGAAATCAGAAGCTTGATCAGTTGGTCACTAAATTTAGAATTCGGAACCATCACCTTTTATATTGGATATACACTTTCATAATTGTAAATCATCTTCTTTTTTTTTAATAATTGTGGTGTCTGGATCAGCTTGCACACACCTCGACTAAGTCCATGTGATACCATCACTATCCTTCAACAACATGTACTAGATAACTCTGTCAACCTAGGCCATGACAAAAACAATAGGTGACTACTTTCCATCTGTCCTAGCCTTAGTGGACGGAGTACGGAGTTAACTGGTACGTGTTGCTAGTGAGAGGTGATGGGTATCTCACGAAATAAGTTGAGGTACGCGCAAGTTGGCTCTCACAACAAGGTTATAAAAAAAAAATAGATGACTTACATTTACGAAAGTGTAAATCCAATATAAATTATACCATCATTTTTAGATAAACATTTGGAAGTTCAACATCCTTACAACTTTTTTTTTGAAACAGGTAACTCACATCCTTGCAACTCGTTTAATTAAAATTCTAGAGTTATATTTTGAAAATCCTCAAAATATCTTAAGATTATGATGGAAAAGAACTTTTTGTTGTTTTTGATAAGTTTTGATGGGAAATAACTTCCCGAGAAAATAATATATTATTTAGGTTGTTTCCCTAGTAAATCACATTTTAGTTTCAGTTCTTCAAAAAAAATTGAAATTGCTTAGCAATATGCCTCGACTTTTGTACTTTTGCCCCCTTAATATTTTTTTTTATGACAAGGGAAACTCGCAGCCGCTATCCTTTGGGTGCGCACATAGTAAAACCCCCGCTCCTATGCAATAGCTCACAAACCACATAGGAGAGGTAATCCACACTAGGCAAGCCCGGTGCGACGAGCTCGACTCAGAAGACAAACCCCTTGCTTTCACTGGCAAGAGGTTTCGCACTTGAGACCTCCAACATGGAAGTCCCAAGCCCAAACCACTGGACCACACCGAAGGGTCTTGCCCCCTTTAATTTTTTTTTATTACATTACCCCTTTCCCTGCATAAATCCAACCTCCAATCTGACATTCCATCCCAAACAGAGAATATCTTGATTACTCCAACCAGATTAAATGTAACCAATCGACAATTATATATAAAATTTATTATGCATGTTGGAAAACTATATGCACAACGGAAGCATACCAAAATCATACAACTCACATGAATAATGTATAACACATACAATCAAGCTAGAACACATAAACTTTCTGAAATTTAATTTGATAAATACCTATTGAAGCATGAGCAGATACCTTCAAGCAAATCCACAAGTTAGACTGCAGTTCAACAGTCTTCTACGGTGATCCCAAGTTGAAGGTATCAACTCACGCTTCAAGAAGTATTTATCGAACTAAATTTCAGAAAGTTTATGCGTTTTAGTATGATTCTATATGTTCTACGATAAACATATGTGATATATATTATTAATGTAAGCAATATGATTATGCTATGCTTCCGCTGTGCATATAGTTTTCCAACAATGCACCTACGGTGTAATACCATCAAGCCACTTAAAAGGTAAGTAATTCTGTATATGAACATCTATTGGTAACCTTAAAAAGGGAAACCAATCTCATATAACAGGTCAAATACACCAATAGTGTAAATATCATTTTACATTGTCAGTGTATATAATTGAAATCCCTCTCATAAGACCCGAGCCATTAAGCAGGTAGAATCGTGAGATGAACACTTGAGAGGAAACTAGTTAATGTTGAAACAGAAATCGACAAGCACCCTTAACAGATAGAAAAAACATCTATTGAAGGTAAAAAGTACAGCTACAATTGAGCAATTATGTCTCACCCAAAAGGAGGATATGCTGAATTCTTGATCAATATAAGTTCAACAGATCCAAAGGAAATCATGCATCATGAATACTGGCATAGTAGGAAAGTTATTCCAATTGATTCCATTACAGGGAAATAGGGACAAACCCTCACCCAAAAAAAAAGAGGGGAAGAGAAGAAGAATGATGTTAATTGCACTTTTCTTCTCTGCACAAAGAAGGCAAGCATATGATACAAGAAAGGATTAAGTTGAGAAATAGCTCACTGCATTAGCACCAATTTTCCAAAATCTTCAAAATTAGAGGGAAAGTAAACCGAATATTCCATCTTTGTTATTAGCAGTTGTCGGATTCTCAGAAAACCATCATATTTATGGCTAATTGACTTGAAATTTTAGCAATTGGCACCAAACTTCTCGATATTAACAATTGAGAAGAATTGTTCTTATACAACTTAATTGGAAAAAGAAGGAGATACAATTTTATCCATCTTTGCAATAGGCGGAGCCAGCGGTTTAGAGAGGAAAGAAAAAAAAAGCATGTTTGAACCCTATTGCTAATTTCGAATTTTTGTTGATTTATGAATTGTGATTATGATCACCAGGGTAAAATAGAGTTGTTCAAAGTCAATATTTTGAGTAAACAATTTTAGCATTTTTAATTTGGAGAATTAAACTTGTATGTATGTTTGAATTGAGGCCAAGAGTCCACCTGTGATTTGGCATTATTGCATGAGGATTTGGAGATTAAGGTTTACAAGTTTGACTTGAGGGTTGACTTTTGTGTTGTAGACTTGTAGCATTTCCCCTTGGGTTTTGAACCCTTGGCCAAGTCCACATGATATTTCATTATATGTACGTGTTGGGATGATTTTATTAAATTCTCATGAGTTTTAATCGTGTTATAGCATAAATGGTACACCATCAGAGGCAGACCCACCCCTTTAGATGGCATGTACGTGCACCCGTTAACTTCGGAAAAAATTATGTATATCTATCTAGAGAAACTGATAGAAATTAGGATATAATTATCAGTGCACACATGAAAAGCATAAAAGTGTCATTGTGTTGTTGGTAGAAGTTAGAGGATCCACCTGTGAGACTCTGGTTTGAGTCCAGCTAGAGTGTTTGTTATTCTCAGTTTTGATGATTTGACAAACAAAGGGATCTAGTAATGGGACCTGGTCCTTTGTGCCAATATGCATACAAATGACAGGCTGGAAAAAGTACAAAAGTTTGGTAAGGTTGGCGCACAGTCTCTAACCGTGACAAAATCCTCATCCAATAACATGGCCTCGAAGGTTGTGTCTATCCTTCTTAAGGTTATCCTCAATAGACACAACCTTAGTTTTTGCATTCCTGAAATTCTCAAGAACACAAGCAAAAACCACTCCTATCTAGAAGTATTCTCCTCAAGAGCAACAGGGACCTGATAAAGCTGTTAGCGTCTTAGTTGTCTTAGGATTATATCTTTTGTGCTCATATTGTAAATCTATTCCTAATCTATAAAGGAATTAGATCTTCGTTTTGTTCATCTAAAGTTAGCTTATTTAGTGGGGAGTGTTGTATTTGCTTAGTTGCTTTATGTGTAGTAGAGTTACTACATAGTGAGGAAAGAGATTTAGAGGTAAATTCCTAGGTTGCAGCTATTGTAATCTAAACTGTTGCTCCGTTTGAGTGAAATTGAGCTGGATTGAAAGCATGTGAGGACATGCCATGGTTTTCACCGCCCTTGAGCAAGGGGGTTTCCTCGTAAACAGCTTGTGTTGTTTTCGTTATTATTTACGCCTTTATTACTCTTAAATACTGTGTCAAGGGACCCGATCCGTTGACTGATAGTGGACGCATACATCTTAAAAATTGGTATCAGATCAGGTGCTCTCTAGTTGGTTAACACCAAAAGAGATTCATGTAGAAAGATGGTAGCTCCACTGAATATAGAAGGACAATCGTCAACAAGACCACCTCATTTCAATGGTCAGTTCTATAGTTGGTGAAAGACAGGATGCATAACTTCTTAATGGCTGAAGACAGTGAGCTATGGGATATTGTGCTTAATGGACCATTCATCCCAACAATGGAAGTGAAGGATGGAGAAATCACAAGAGTCGTTCCCAAGACTGGTCAACAGTACGATGAGACAGACAGAAAGAAGATCGAGAAAAGTTACAAAGCCAAGAAGTTGCTAGTGTGTGGTATGGTGCTGAAGAGTACAATCACATTTCTGCCTGTGAATCAGCAAAAGAAATCTGGGATTGTCTCAGGACGGCTCATGAGGGCACGGAGTGGGTGAAGGAATCAAAGGTAGAATGGACCATTCATCCCAACAATGGAAGTGAAGGATGGAGAAATCACAAGAGTCATTCCCAAGACTCGTCAACAGTACGATGAGACGGACAGAAAGAAGATCGAGAAAAGTTACAAAGCCAAGAAGTTGCTGGTGTGTGGTATGGTGTTGAAGAGTACAATCGCATTTCTGCCTATGAATCAGCAAAAAAAATTTGGGATTGTCTCAGGACGGCTCATGAGGGCATAGAACAAGTCAGGAAGATTCTTCGAATCCTTCCTAAGTCTTGGGTAAGCAAGGTGGATGCAATTACTGAAGCAAAAGACCTGAAGGTGCTGACGATGGATGCCCTGATTGGAAATCTTCAAACACATGAAATGAATAGAAACCAAGAAACTTTGGAGAAGGAGGTAAAGAAAGATAATGTAACACCCCAGAAAATTTTTCGAACTAAGACTCGAGCCGTCCTTCATGTGGAGTGAGATTTTACCGAGGAATGAAAATTTCTTGAGTGTTAAGTTAAGGTCCCTAGATGTAGCACATTGAGTTCCAAGAAGAGTTGAATTGGAAATAGTCATTTTTGGAAAGAATTCAAAAATCTGGAAAATTTGGCTAAGTATGGAAAAAAGGTGAGTTTTTGATCAACTTTGAGCAGTCATAACTCCTAGCTCAGAATGATTTAGGCGAATTTACAGTTATTTCTGGAAAGCCTTTGGAATGATCTTTCCAACGCCACCGAGTTTGCTCGATTTCGAGTTCGTATGAGTGAGTTATGCCCTTTGGAAGTTGGGCTGTTGGTATAGTCACATAGGGCAGTTTAGTCCGAAAATTTTAAGGGCATTTTGGTCTTTTCCCTAGCTATTTATTTTGGGGTTATATGGTTGTGTTAGGCTGATTTATGGATCATTTTTGTCCCATTTTAAAAGAGTGAGAGTGAGGGTTTGTGAGTGAAGAGGAGAAGAAGAGGAGAAGAAAGGGAGAAAGAAGAAGATCAAGCAAGGAGATCATCGTGGTATCGTCGGGGTGATCTCTATTAAGGTATGTGAGTTCATAGTGTTGGATTGATCCTTTCCCCCACACGCCAAACTCGTTTTATTATTGAGAAAAGATTAGATGTGTTGTTGAAGTTGTTGGTTGTATTTGTTGAAGTTTGTGGTTGTGTTGGTTGAAGTTTGTGGTTGTGTTGTTGAAGTTTCTTGTTGGTTTGGTGCATGTTCCTGGATGAAATTCTGAGTTGAATCTATGGTATATTGAGGGTTTTAATGATTCTAAGTGATTTGGGGAAGAAACCATTCGATTTTAGGCGAAATAAGGTGAGAAAACGAGAAAATAAGCTTGCTGAAATTTCTGGGTTGGGGGCCTGTCGCGATGCGCTTGCCAGAGCGCCCCAAACCCACCTCTGAAGTTTAGGGGCTGGCGCCCCGCACCACCCATAGCGCCAGGGTCACCTGCCCCATCCAGTTTGTCGTCGGTTGCCCCGTTTGAGTTCATTTAAAGTGCACATTCACTCCTTTTCGATTCTAACTACTTTAAGCTACTTCTAAACACCTAAAAGTCATTCCTAACATGATCATAATCTTGAATTCATAATTCAAATTCAAGGTAGAGTTGAGAGTTATGTTTTGAGAATTTTTTCGAATATTCTCAGGAAATCCCTTTGAGTCTTTTCGAGGAGTCGTCTACAATTTCTAGTAACTCGTTTCAAGGCTCGAGCAAGTGAGTAAGAGAATGAGAAGTGTCGTAAACATGAGATCATTACCCTTGAATCCATAATCCAATTCAAGGAAAGTTAGTTTCCAAGTCAAGTGAAGTTAGAAGTCAATTAAGCTTAGAAGTTAATTAAGTCAAAGCAAGTCTTTAAGGTTTTCCAAGAGTCTTCATTGAACATTATAACTTCTTTTTAAGGCTCAAGTTCCAAGTTAAGTATAGAGTTCCAAGTTAAGTATAGAGTTTCAAGTCAAGAAAATAGTATAGAGTTTCAAACTAAGTAAAGAGTATCGAGTTTCAAGTTAAGCCAAGAGTCAAGAGTCAAGTGCATTCTCAAAAGTTATTAGGGAACTAAGTATTTCCCAAAGAAGTTTATAAACGTGTTCACATTTAAGATGAGAGGAAACTGAGATTTCCAAAGAGTTTTGAGAAGTTTGAGTACTATATCTTTTTGAGAAAAGATGAGTTTTGCAAAAGAGTTTCTAAAACATGATTAGTATGACAATCGAGTATGTCATCAATGTATAAACATCATGGTCTCGAGCTATACCAGCAATGTTTATGCAGTATGACTTTCCGATGTCATCAATGATCATATTAAAATATGGTTTTGATATGTTCTTTTTAGAAAGAGATTTTAAGAGCAATTACCTCTTTTAAGAGGATAGCTTTGAGCAATTATTTCAACTAAAGAAAGATGTGTTTAAAACACTTATGAGTTAAAGTATTTTTGGGAGTAGTCTTGAGCACCGAATTGGGGACACGAGTTCATATTAACTCAACTCTCCATAAGAACCATGTAGCCAAATATGGGATTTCTCGGGTCATACTTTTTAGATGACCACAAAAGTTAAGCTAGCGGATCCACTAAGCAAAAGTTAAAGTAAGGTCCTATATCACGGCAAGGTATAGGATGGTCATCGGGCAACGTGAGGTAAAACGTTGTATCATCACTAGGGCTCATAGTGGTGGTTATCAGTTAGAGAAACTTCCACAGTAAAAAAAATTGCATGGTTCCTCGAGGGGTTCTACTTAGTATGGATGGGGGTATGGGATTTCATGCATGCATTGCACAAGTAGACTTTGAGAGGAAGCATGGTATTTTCATGATATTATAAATATGATTTTTACGTCATGTTTTAAATAGTTTTACAAGCTTTATACATATTGCATGTGTCTCATTTCTTTATATTGAGTTCAGTTATTCAAGAGTCGAGTATCCAGAGTTGAGTATCTGTCTCTGAGTTCAGTATCTATCTTTTGAGTTGAGTAAGTTTGAGTAGTTTTGAGTATTCCTTGAGTTGAGAAAGTTTGAAAAGAGGTAAGTTATTCAGTTTATTCCAGTTTTTCTTCTAGCCTATTTTGTTTAGCTTCCCAGCTTACATACTCGTACATTCCACGTACTGAGCCATTTGGCCTGCATCTTCTTATGATGCAGACACAAGTATTCAAGATCATCAACAGGAGATTCGTTGACACATCCGGGAGTTTCAGTTAGCTATGACAAGCCTCCTTACTTTCGGAGGACTCGGTTATTTTGTTCTCTTAGTTTTTTGTTTTATTAGGATGTTGCGGGGTCTGTCCCAACATCCATCTCAGTGTTATAGAGGCTTCATAGACAGTCAATCAGTTAGTTTTGAGTCTCTCATCTATGTATATATATAATATTCTATTTTTGAGACTCGAGTTGCCTTTTGGCCAGATTTTTATCAGTTGGTTGTTTTATAACCTTTCATTGCATTATGTTATGCTGTCGAGTTAAGTTTTCGCTGAGTTAAGAAAGCCAGGACAAGGGTTCGAGTGCCGGTCCCACCTAGTGTGTAGGCTCGGAGCGTGACAGATAAGTTCTAGCTCTTAAGGTATCATCAGGTGAAACCTCTGGTGAAGAGGTGGATATGGCTTACCTCACTAGGAGATTAAAAAAAATTGTGAGGAAACATTAAGGTTCTCGAAAAGGAGGGAACTTTATCAGGACTGCAAATGCAAGTGATCTGTGTCACAAGTGTGGAAAGCCCGGGCACTTCATGAGGGACTGTCCAATGCTTAAGGTTGAAACCAAAGATTATCAAAGGTCTGGAGGTGAAAAAGACATGAGAAGGGACCTGATCCCTTAAAAGAGAGCAAGAAAAGCTGCAGTTGACTATGTGGTGAATAAAGCTCTTGCTGTCTGGGGAGACTCCTCAAGTGAATCAGAAGAGTCAGAACATCCCGAAGACGCATCCATGTTAGCTGTTAAAGATGATGAAGACGTGTTTGATAGTGTCTGCCTTCATGGCGAAATCTGAAGATGAAGAAGATGAAGAAAAGGTAACTCTTTCTGACCTTAAACAAAACTTGAATGCTTACTCTGTTTGGAAGTTGAGAAATCTAGCTGCTGTTTTGATTGACTCCATTACAGAGTTAATAACTTAAAAGGACTTTATGAACAATAGTTTAGACATTTTCCATGAAGAAAAGTTAGCATTGCTTGGTCATATGTCTGTTATCGAGGAACAATTGACAGTTCTGGAGACTGAATATCTAGAACTGAAGGAGAAATTGAAGATGCTGAGTGAGAAATCAAGCAGAGGAAAGGGAGAAGCTAGCAGTTTGCAATTAGAGCTAGAAACCAATCTGAACTCTATGGAAACCAGACTTACACTAGCCTTGGAGAGAAATGATTGGATGGAAAGGGACCTGGCAAGTCTCAAAGAAGAACTGAAAAAATCTTTGAAATGGACCAACTCCTCTAAGCTACTTTCAAACGTCACTAGCAAAGGTAACAACAACATGAAGGGTTTGGGAAGCTTAAACATCAGTCCTCCCTACAATCCCCATCGTAAGTATGTTTCCGTGTCAAACAATCTGTTATGTCTTCACTATGGTCGCAATGGTCATGTGAAAAAGGACTGTCTAGCCTAGAAAGCCTCTTAAGAAAATTTTTCAGTCTACTCTAGACAGAAAGTTACACAGAAAAAGGGACCTGCTCCTATCTTTTAAGTCTTCTTACTTGAGAAAGACTATTCTGCCTCATTGGACAAGAAACACTTTCATTATGCCTCTATTTGCTTATTGGGAACTCAAACTGAAATGGGTTCCTAAGTCTAACAAGTAATCTTTGTTGTAGGGGAGTGGAGGAGGTGGCAGTTAGTGCTGGTTCATGGACAGTGGATGCTCAAAGCATATGATTGGAAGGACTGAAAACTTCCTCTCTCTCAAGGCACTTCAAGGTGGAGGTTTCTTGTTTGGTAATGGGAAAAAGGGGTACACTCTTGGTGTTGGAAAAATTGGTAAATTGGTTGAACATTCAATCGAGAATGTATACTATGTGAGTGGACAAAAATACAGTTTTCTCAGCATGTCACAAATATGTGATAAAGGCAATGAAGTCAGATTTCTATCAGAAAAGTGCATTTTTACCAATCTGACAACAAAGGAGGTGATCTTAATGGCTAGAAGGAACAAGAACGTGTATGTAGCTGACCTGGATACCGCTCAAGGAGATGATATAACTTGTCTCAATGCCCAAAGTGACAATGCTAACTTATGGCACAGAAGACTTCGTCATGTGAGCTCCTCTTTCCTAAACAAACTTGTCTCCAAGGACCTGGTTCATGGCCTACTTATCTTAAAGTTCAGTAATGACAAGGTGTGTGAAGCTTGTGTCAAAGGGAAACAGACCATCATTCAAATCAAAGAAGCAAGTGAGTTCCTCAAGGCCTCTAGAGCTAATTCATATAGATCTGTGTAGGCTTGTGAAAATTCAAAGTAGAGGTGGAAAAAAGTTTATTTTGGTGATTGTGGATGACTGTTCAAGGTTTACTTGGAATATGTTCCTCAAGTACAAGGATGAAACATTTGATGTGCTGATGATATTTGTCAAAATGATCCAAACAAAGCTGAACTACAAGACTACAGAGATCTGATCATGGAACTAAGTTTGAGAATGCAAAGCTTGACAGCTTTTGTGCTGACAACGGTATTCACCGTAACTTTTCAGCTACTAGAACACCCCAGCAAAATGGTGTTGTTGAAAGGAAAAGCAGAACTCTGGTTGATATTGCCAGAACCATGCTCATAAACTAAACTCTTCATAAGAACTTCTGGGCTGAAGCAGTCAACAGTGCATGTTATGTGACCAATAGGTGCTTTATCAGGTCTCTACTGAACAAAATGCCATATGAGCTACTCAAAAACAGAAAGCCTAAATTCTGTTATTTAAGGGTTTTGGTTGCAAGTGTTTTGTGCTGAACAATGGTAAGGATGATCTAGGAAAATTTGATCCTAGAAGCGATGAATGAGTGTTTGCAGGTTACTCATCCTTCAACAAAGTCTACAGAGTCTAAAACAAAAGAACACTGTGCATTGAGGAAAATGTTCATATGATTTTTGATGAGGCTGGTGATTTGATGAATTTAAAGCAAAAGGATGATGATGATCTTGAAGAACTGCTTTAGATTAAAAAAGACGGAGTGAATGATCCACGAGCTGAAGAAGGTCAAAATCCTGAAATTGTTGATTTTGGTCAAACTAGAAAGGTAAACGAAGATGACAAGCCTGACAAGGGACCTGGTCCATCTAACAATGTAGACCAGAAGGATTCACCTCAATATGGAAGCGATGACTCCGAAAATGAAGAGGAGCAAACAAATCAACCACAACCCCTGAATCCCAAATCAGGATGGAAGCATCAGTCCTCTCATCCTCTTGATAATCTCATCTCTCTATTGAATTCTGTAATGCAAAGCAGATCCAAAACTAGATATCTGGTGGCATTTTCATCATTTATATCAAATATTGAAGCTAAAAATATCAAGGAATCCTTGAAAGATGCCGATTGGGTTAATTCCATCCAAGAGGAACTTCATCAATTTGAGCGGAGCAAAGTATGGCACCTAGTACCTAGACCTGCTGACTGAACTATCATAGGGACCAGGTGGGTGTTCAGAAATAAGCTTGATGAAAATGGTGTCATCACAAGGAATAGATCAAGACTGGTGGTTCAGGGTTATAATCAAGAAGAAGGCATTGACTATGATGAAATAATTTTCTCCTGTTGCTAGAATGGAGGCTATCAGAATTCTTATTGCCTTTGCAGCCTTCATGGGATTCAAGCTTTTTCAAATGGATGTCAAAAATGCATTTTTATATGATGACTTGAAGGAAGAAATGTATGTAAAGCAACCGCCTGGTTTTGAGGATGTTGACTGCCCAAATCACGTGTTTAAACTCGACAAGGCTCTATATGGACTGAAGTAGGCTCCCCGAGTTTGGAATGAACGGCTTTCCAGATTTCTCCTGAAAAATGAATTCAAAAGGGGAAAGATAGACAACAACCTATTCCTGAAGACAAGAGGCAATGAGTTGCTCATCATCCAGGTGTATGTGGACGACATTATTTTTTGAGCAACCTCTAAGGTCCTATGTGAAGAATTTGCCAACCTAATGGGGAATGAATTTGAGATGAGCATGATGGGAGAACTAAGCTTTTTCTTAGGGCTGCAGATCAAACAAACCTCAAGTGGCACCTCAATTTGCAAAGAAAAGTACATTATTGAGCTGCTAAAGAAATTTCATATGGTGGATTCCAAGCCTATTAACACTCCCATGGGTACAAAATCAAAGTTTGGAGTAGATGATTTTGATGCCTTGGTGAAGCAAACCATGTATAGAGGAATTATTGGAACATTGATGTATCTAAGATCAAGCAGGCCTGACATAGTCTTCAGTGTAGGGATGTGCACAAGATTTCAAGCATGTCCCAGGGATTCTCATTTGAAGGTAGCCAAGCAGATTCTGAGGTATCTAAAGAAGACAGGGACCTGGTCCTCTTCTATCCAGCAGGAGACTCTTTTGAATTGGTAGGGTATGCGGATGCTGATTGTGCAGGTTATCAGGTGGATAGAGAAAGCACTTCAGGAATGGCTCACTTTCTGGGATCCTCCCTCATCTCCTGGGGAACCAAGAAACAAAATTCAGTTGCTCTCTCCATGGCTAAAGCAAAATATGTAGCTGCTGCATCTTGTTGTGCACAACTACTATGGATAAAGCAGCAACTTGAAGATTTTAGAGTGCTCACTCATACCATTCCACTTATGTGTGATAATACAAGTGCTGTCAATTTGGGAAAGAATCTAGTTCAACTCAAGAGAAAAAAGCACATTGATGTCAGACATCACTTCTTAAGAGACAATGTTGAAAAAGGGAACATTAGCATGAAGTACTGCAGGACTGAAGACCAAATCACTGACATTTTCACAAAGTCTCTTAGCAAGGATCAGTTTGAGAGTAATCGGTTGAAGTTGGGGATGATGAATATGAATTGAGCTGATTTTATCCAAAGGCATCCAACCCTCATTGGCTATGATCAGAAGGGAAGGTATCCTCATTAATTGTAATGTTTTACTTTGGCAAGATCAATTGTGTACCTTTTACAGGTATACACTCATAGGGAATAGCAAGAGTAAAGAAAGGTCCGAACTACTCAGGGATCAACCTTATCAACTTGTAGATAGGAACCTGGTCCTGTCTAAAGGTAGAATTCTCTACATTAGTTTTGAACTGATAATAAGAACCGTCGAGACCTCCACGTGTCAAGCATCGGCCATTCTGATCGTTGTCCCATCGCTTTAAGAGCACGCGACGTGTCTACTCAGGGACCTGACACATTTTTTCAATTTCATTTTATACTCCTTACCTTCATTTCATTTTTCTTACTTTTCAAACTCTCTCTTCCCAAAGTCTTCTGAAAACCCTAATCTCTCCCTCTCCTAGTTCTCTCTCATTTATTCTGTCGAATATGTCTTAATCACCTTCTCTTTCCAAGCAGATGCTGGACTCGCTAAATGAAATAGATCATGTTGCCTTCAACACTTCGTCTTGGGTTCCCTCTCCAACAAAAATGATGACCATTTCTCCAGTCAACATTATTGAAACCAGTCGCTCTATGCCTCAGTCTCCTATAGATCTAAATAACCCAGCCTCTTCGTTTCAACCTGGTCCTCAGTTGTCTGTGTTATCTAATAGCTTGTTCGAAGGAGATCTCCCAGAGAGTAGGTACTATGAATCCAACATTCTCACTGCAAGTGAGAATATAGTGGTAGAAAGTCTGACAAAGATGAGAGAAAGAGTAAGAAATGATGAAGGAAGTAGTTTTGCAGAGGATTTCCTTGGAAATACAGAACCAGTATTTGACAAAAACCTTGATGTTGGAGTACCTCCCTCTAGCAATTCAGATGATGATTAGTATGACAGTACTCCTCTACGCTGGCCATATAGAGAAGAATGGTTCCTGTCACTAGCAAGGGAAAAAGAAAGTTGCAGAGGAGACTCCAACCAAGAGACCTATTACCAGGGGTGCCACTCAGAAATTCATGAGTGATGATATGAAAGGAAGTAAGGTTAGTACCATTGAACTCAGGAGAAGAAAAGAGACTGGTGAAGAGGAGTTTGTAGTTCCTGCTGAGGGGGTTGTGGATATCTCAAATGAACAGTCAGAGAGTGAAACGGTGTCAGAAGATATCACTTCGGCTTCAGAACATAAAAGAAAGGAGGAACAAGGAAAGAAGAAGAGCAACCCAAAATCCAGAAAACCATCTGGTAAATGGGTTGGTGCTACACCAAAGGTCCCTGCTAAGGAGTTAGAAAATAAGAAAGGAAAGAAGAGGCCCAAAAGGGGAAGGGAAGTGTTGCCTGATTCTGAGATACCTATCAAAGAGTTTGCACTCAAATCTAGAAAGGGACCAAGTACCAAGAAGAAGAAGGTCTATAATGATGAAACCACGAAGGACATTGTTGACAATCTGAGAATACAGAAAGTCCTAGGTGGAAGAGTTTTTTATCCGAGATCATCAGGAATACTGACATGCGCACCTTGGCGGATATAGTTGAGATTCAATCATGTACTCACTTGTTCATGACCCAATCACCCGTGCTGCATGAGGAACAAGTAAGGGACTTCTATTACAATGTTGAGTTCACGTTGGTTTGAAATAGAACCTTTCATCTGAATGAATAAAGATTGGGAGAGATCTTAAAGGTACCCATAGAAGGGATTAGATCCGTGGTAGGAAAAACCTTCACCAAAAGCTTTGTCAATGAGTGTGCCAAACTCCCCAAGATGAATTGTGCTGGAATTCCAAAGAAACTTATGGAGGGAGAGTACCAACTGTTGTTTGAGTTTGTTAACAAAGTAGTTATTCCAAGGTCTGAAAAAGGAACAGTTGCCTCTACTGCTGGTCTCTTTCTTATAGAGTCTTTGTGCAAGTTTGATCTTCTGAATCTTACAGCCCTCATGTTAGAGCATATGTACAAAATGGTGGTGGAACAAAAGGGTAAACATGGCATTGGGTATGGGTATTTTCTGTCCAAAGTGTTCAAACACTTGCATTTCTCTGTGGAAGCTGGTACTGTTGGAACAGTTAAACAATCATTTTCTCTGAACACTTTGGTTGAATGTGAATGCATAGAAGGGATAATAGGGAAACTGAGCAAGGTGTCTCATTTAGTGGTGGAACAAAGTCAACTTAAGCATGAATTGGAGGAGATGATAGTGCTTGTGAGAAAAAAAGGACGCTGAGAGAGCCTTATTGAAGGCTAAGTTAGCCAAAGCACAAACAAAGGGAACTGGTACAATAGAAGTCAATGAATTGAGAATTCAGAATGCGAACCTCTTGGCTTAGAATCCTGCTCTTCAAAAGAAGCTGATCAAGGATCGTGATGCTGCTGATGATCGACTTACTCTTGCCATCAAATCCCTCACTCACCAACCTCCCTCCATATCCTATTGTGGTTTTTGTGTGGGCAGTGTCCTGGGGTTCTCTTAAGCAGTTTATTTCTAATGTATTGAATGTTTTCTCTTGTGCAATGAAGTAGATTCCTCTTTTGTTTTGATTTATCTTATCTTTCTACTTTTTCTGCTATGATGTGTTGCCATAGGCTATGATCTTGCTTTGCAGGCTTACATTTGGTACCGGTTTACTGCTTCTCTTTTTTATGATGCCAAAAGGGAGAAAATATTGGTTGCCTAGGATAGAAGATGGCTAGTTCCCAGGGGGAAGAACTTTGTAGAACCTTGTTGTTGGCACTTTGTACGACTATGTGTGACATGGGTAGTGTGTGTTTGTCATCATCAAAATGGGGGACAACGTTATTCTCAATTTTGATGATTTGACAAATAAAGGGATCTAGTAATGGGACCTGATCCTTTGTGCCAATATGCATACAAATGACAGGCTGGAAAAAGTACAAAAGTTGGGTGAGGTTGGTGCACAGTCTCCAACCATGACAGAATCCTCAGCCAATAGCATGGCCTCAAAGGTTGTGTCTATCCTTCTTAAGGTTATCCTCAATAGACACAACCTTAGTTTTTGCATTTCTCAAATTCTCAAGAACACAAGAAAAAGCTACTCCTATCAAGAAGTATTCTCCTCAAGTGCAAAAGGGACCTGATAGAGCTGTTAGCGTCTTAGTTGTCTTAGGATTATTTATTTCGTTCTTATATTGAATATATTCCTAATCTATAAAGGAATTAGATCTTCGTTTTGTTTATTTAAAAGTCTAAGTCAATCAAGGTTAACTAATTTAGTGGGCAGTGTTGTATCTGCTTAGTCAAATTCTAAATCATCTAGAGTTAGCTGATTTATTGGGTAGTGATTGTATCTTCTTAGTTGAACTCTAAGTTATCTAGAGTTAGGTAGGTTAGTGGGTAGTGTTGTATCTTCTTAGTTGCTATCTGTGTAGTAGAGTTACTACATAGAGGGGTGAAGGGATTTAGAGGTAAATTCCTAGGTTGCAGTTGTTGTAATCTAAATTGTTGCTCCGTTTGAGTGAAATGGAGCTGGATTAAAATCTTGTGAGGACAGGTCATGGTTTTCACCGCCCTTGAGCAAGGGGGTTTCCACGTAAACTGCTTGTGTTGTTTTCTTTATTGTTTACGCCTTCATTACTGTTACTGTGTCAAGGGACCCGGTCTATTGACTGATAGTGGACGCATACATCTTAACAATGTTTATTTCATTGATTTTATTTTAAATTAATCTTAGAGCTCATATTTAAGCTAAGGTAATATTGGTGCGCCCAAAGTCTTCAAATCCTAGGTTGCCTCTTAACACCATATTCAGATTGAACCATTAAATTCATATTGTAATTTAGGAATTATATATATGTAATATTCCATCCATTTAAATGTTTAAATTAAACAGTACATTCAGTGTGAAAATAAGAGTACTTAATATGTTGGGAAGAATGTTTTATAACATATATTATTCACACAATTTTCATATGTCAAGTTTTGAAGTCAAACAAGTTACGATATAAAAGTAAGCAAAGTTATCGTAAGTTACTTTGTTAAATTCTTTAAAATTTAGGTCAAATGTCTCAGAGATGTTCTCCCGATCTATAAAGAGTAAGAGGGCCCACAACCTATTAAATTGAAGGTCTAGGAGTCTAGTTTTCAATGCACTAAACCATTCGTCAATACATCTTCATAATAAATAGATATTCATATTTTTTCTAGATGACTCAAGCAAGCACGTGAAGTGGGCCCAAGTTTGTGGATGTTTATAAAAGATCATCTTCTTCATTTGTTTTCTCTAAATCACATTTAAGAACCAAAAATCCAACTGGTACAAGCCGAAAAATCACATGTGATTATTAATTTTCTCGATCTAAGTCCTTGATGGAAGTTGTCTACACGCTAAGCTCGTCGTCTTGGTATAATTTGTCCTGTTGATTTACATCATATCTCCGTTAATGTTGGGCAATAGGGGTTTGGGTGCGTTTTTTAGGTTTCAATCTACATTCCAAGTTTAACAGCATGGTAAAATCCCCCTTTCATTGATTCTAGCTTCAATATACTGTGGAAATTTGTATCGGTTGTCGTGGTACCTTATATTCTTGTGTATTTATTGATCCCTTCCATGTTGTAGTGTTATGTGGGTGTGGGAAGAAGTTAATATGCTTCTTCTAATCATCAAAAGAAGTATGTTAATGCTATTCCCTTCTTTCGGCATGTTTCCATAAAGCTTTGGAGCAGCACTACAAGATTGTTATCGTTGATGTACTCATAGCCATAATTGCTGGTTGTTGGCTGCTCGAGTCGTTAGATTCATCCCTTATTAGGATTCTTGTTCAATTAATAGTAGTCATATAATGGAGTTGATTGAGAGATTATTCATAGAGGTTGCTTATAGCTGAATTAGTCGCCTTTGGGCTATTAGATAGTTTATTGTTGGCCTCAGAGCTATTGTGGTTAACTTTGAAAATTTTACGTTTACCTAAAGGTCTCTGTACAACTTACATAAGGGGATATTGATATAAGTGGAAGCCTACAAGTTATTTCGATTGCCTTCAGGCAAATATGAAGTCAATGGGTTATTATGATTACATATAGGGTTATGTTGAGGCTTGTTCACTTACGGGCCACTCGATTGCCTAAATGGCTATATGTTGATGTCCATGTGGATATGGTGATATCTAAGATGGATATATCATGCCTACAGGGATATATTGATGCCTAAGAGGTCTATAGAATTCCTATGGGGCTATTAAAAGATAGTAAGTGCCTTTAGGGCTATATACCCAATGCCTAAGGGGCTATTATGATATACAAAGTACCTAATGGACTACTGGAAGATAACAATGGTCTTAGGGGTTATTGAGATATAATGATTGCCTATAGGCTAGGGAACTACCTAAATGGATATATGGATTGACTCCACATCATTTAGGCTTATAGGGCCCATGTAGGTTTACTATTCTTAGAGGCTTTTATACTTTGAGTTGTACATATATATGTTATCAACCCGGGTGGCCCTGTTATTTTTCCCTTTTAGCATAACAACTTGTTGGCCTTTTTCTGTATATGTACATATATGTTCAGTTTATATGTTTCAAGATACCATGGTGAACTTGATAGCCTCCATAGCATTACATGGTTATAGATATCATTGTGATCTCAATGACCCATACATAATTTAGTTTCACTTCCATATGAATTGTAACACCTCATATTCGAATAAGGCTAGAAAGGGGTCAAGTATGAAAACACACAAGCAAAAACTAGACCATGGAACCCTCTACAGAGCCCCAGACGGGCCGTGATGGGCATCATGGTAAGTTCCCAAGACCTGCCTTGCAGGAATCTCCCCTGCTCCCCGCCCTATGGAGGCCTAGACGGCGTGTGATGAGGTTGACGGGCCATCAATGGTGTCATCAGAAGGGGGTCTTTCCCTAGCCACTGGTCAAGGACCACAGACAACTAAACAGCCCGTGGTACCCTTGACGGTCCGTGAAGGCCACTATCAAGTGTGTCCGTCAGCTTTTCAGTAAGGGACTTTTGGGTCTTTTTCTAATTATTTTAATTCAATACCATGTTGTTTTACCCTTTAAACAGAGCCCTATATAAAGGATTTTACCCTCAAAACCACCAAATTAAATTCAATCTCTCAATTTCCCTAAAGAAGAATAAGTTCATTCTCCCAAATATTTCTCTCTCTAGAAGAAGAAAAAGGAGTCAAGTTAGGGTTTCAATATCAAGTCTCCAATTAACCATTTCTTGTGGGCTTTGAACTCTACGGTATGATATTATTCATCTATGGAGCCCTTTACTTCATTGAGTTCCTAAATTCCCCAATTTTGAAGTTAGAAATCTCCAATTGAAGTTAGGGTTTTCTTCTATGTTATGAGTTCCTTTCGATATTGATATAATTGATTGTTTTATGATTTATTAAGCATGAATTGAGATAATTCCATGATTTTAAGATGAATCCCCATGAACCCATGCATACCCCATGTTTTCTAAGCTATGATTATATAATGTAGGATTTTAGCTATTAAGGAAGAGTTTATGAAGATATGCATGTTCTTTATGAAAGTGATTTAAGATGCTTATAGAATAAAGCTTATATGTTGTTGTTGTTGTTGTTAAAAGATTTCTCACATACTACTCATTACATGCATGTGAAAGGATTTTCTCACATAAGGATTCTTAAGAGTTGAAAGTTTTTCTCAACTAACTTAGAATCAAGTTTTAGGAGCTATCTAAATAAAGTTAGCTTGGATTGGCGATTTGAAGTGCCTTCCATGAAAGATGAGTGAAGTAAAGAATTATGACTATTCCGTGGGATTTATGCTTAGCACCGGGAGGATATTGAGATGGAACCGCTCCCATAGATAGAGGCCGGGTTTCTAGTAGAAATCTCCTTATCACTTACCTATGTGCCACCATAGGATCATTGTCTTAGATAGACATGATTTTCTTAAATAGACATTAGCTAGTGGATCCACGTAAGCTAGAAGTTAAGGTTCTTGACCTGGCAAGTGAGGACACTTCTTTTTGGTGTGGGACGGACACCAAATTCCATGTTATAGCTCACATAGTCAATTTGTTGGTTAACTAATTCCCACACTAAAGACGAACTAAGGTTACTTCAAGAAGTATCTCACAAGTGTTCAAAAGAAAAGTTTTACTTGCATTTGACCAAGACTATTATGATGTTTTCTAACCCTTTTCTTATGGTTTTAACTTTGTCTTTGCATGAGCATGAAAATGTCCATTTTATCATGGTTTATATCTCCATGCATTGCTATCATACTTGGTACATGTTTGTACTAATGCATACTCTTGCCTGTATTGTTTCTCAAATGTAGGTTTGATGTTCCAATTTATCATCCCTGTGGCTAGAAGGCACCCTTGATCGTGCTTAGTAGTGATGATTCCTCATGTTTCGAGGACCGAACCTTTTATCACTTTTAGTATTTACTTTTCAAATATTGTACGTGATGTGAGTTCCTTTAATTCTTTGAATTTTTCTTGAAGACTCTTTTCTTAAATATTATTCAAGACAATTTGGTATTGCCTAATATTCCACCAATTAGTAACCCAAGATTCCAAACATTTATTAACTGAGAAAGAAATCCACCAGGGCAAAAGTACTATAGATGCAAGATAGAAAAGAAGGGTGATTGCTTTCTTTTTTGCCATTTTTTCGTGTGTAAATTGTTACGTTTCGGTCACTCTTGGTGAAATAGATGATTTTGTGACTATGTAGACTTCTGCTTCGTTTTATCAAACTCTGAATTGTCTTTTAAATCTCTTGATTTCTATTATCTTGTTTATGCATGCTAAGTGGCTTGTGTAGGTCCTCTCAGGGTTCTATACGCCATTTTACGCCTACGAGGTACCTTGGGCCGTGACATGAATGCCTAGATTAGTTGAATTTGTTGTAGGTTATATTAACATAGGTCTGTTCGGCCCATGACTTATTTTTAAGCCAAGATATACTTACTTGTTTTCTTGATTTTGTGGATGGTATTACGTAAGTGGTGTAGTTATCCAACAAAGATTGGATCAAGGTCAAGTGTGACACCAGTTGCCAATTGCATCCCTAAGTTGTGGTGTGACATTATAGAAACAATAAGGCCGTGGATTTGAGTTGCCAAGGGAGAAAAAATGGGTTGGAGCTCCTAGGGAGAGGTAAAAACAAATCATCAAATTATGAGGGAGTTATAACTATATTAGCATGAAAATATTTTGATGGGTTTTGTTGGTCTGGTATAGTTGTAGTTGTAGAGCTTAGATCATGGTTTTTATCTCTCTTGAATAAGATTTTTTTCTACATAGAAACCATTGTATTGATTTAGATAGTTTGTTATTTACCTTCTTACATAGCTAATCAAAGAACCTGATTCTTTAAGTAGTTATATCGTAGTAAAATAACAACACCCTTTATCATATTCTTCCGTTCTTCTAGGGCATCATAAACACAACTCTTTCCTTTTATTGGTGTAGCTAGAAATTTCTCAATAGTCTATCCTACCTTCTCATTCTTCTGTGTAAGAACCTTGTTCTTGATAATTTCAACTTTACTCTCTAGGTTCTTTGTCATGACCCAAATTACACCCTAGACATGACATGGTGAATATGACCCCGTGAGGCCCTAAACAAACCACTTGACAAAATCATGATACTATAAATATCAAATAAAGAGAACACAACATTAGAACGATATATAAGTCTCAAAACTCTTTCAACACATAAGGAAAAATATCAAGAGAATACATGACTGAAATGATGCAAAAATCAACTATGTCTAACAAAGCCTTCTACTACCATAGATGTGGTTAGGACAAACCCCCAAACCATTTAAAAAGTCTGAATACTGAAATGACCAAAAGCAACAAAAGACTATCAATGGTCATGTTCTTGAACCATGAGGACTCATCAATCCAAAAGCAATGCTAAGCAATCCAATCTAGCCACAACCAGATGGAGGAACACCAAATTTTATATTATAAAACAATATAGTAACAATGTATGCGTGAGTACTTTGAATGTACTGAGTATGAGGAAAATGCGTA
Source organism: Solanum stenotomum (assembly GCF_019186545.1). Lineage (NCBI taxonomy): Eukaryota > Viridiplantae > Streptophyta > Magnoliopsida > Solanales > Solanaceae > Solanum > Solanum stenotomum. The sequence goes on from NC_064283.1 coordinate 34,160,251, forward strand.
AAACATAAACATGATAACATGATGAGTTTAAAATATGAAATGCATGACCAAGTGAAACATGCCAAATCTTAACATGCCAAAATCATAAATTTTGGAACAGGGTCAATGCAACATTTGAAAAGTCATAAGAAAGCTTAAATAAAATCATTGAGGAAGTCAGATAAAACTTTGAAGAAACTATAGTTCTTTTGTGGGATATTTACGATTAACCGACATAGACCATGTGAGCTACAACATAGAATCTTGTGTCTTTCGCTCACTGAAAAGAGATTATCTTACTTTCCAAGGTAAGGACCATACATTTTAGGTTAGGTGAATCCATTAGCAATCTCTTTCTAAGACAAATCATATGGGGTCATGTAGTTATGGGACAAGGAAATTGCTTCTAGAGACCCAACCTTTACTAACAATGGAGCCTCTATTCCAAAGTCCTCTTGGTGCTAAGTAAAATCCAAATGAAAATATAGGCATAATCATAATATTTGGAAAGGTAAGAATCTAGTAATACCAATCCAATCATAAACTTCATATCACAGAATAGCTCCTTTCAAAATCATGATTTTATAAATTCTTTATAAATAAACTTATGTAAGCATCTAAACCATGATCATCTTTCATAGTGAGAAAATATTTCACAAATCATTTTTGATACTTTATCTAAAAACATCCTTTATTCATAAAATCCTCAATTTGATGATGTATGCAAAATTTTATAATCATAGTTCACAATCACAATATAGACATATAGCATGGGTTCATATGAAATTCATTGGAAAACATGTAGTTGAATAAAATCATGCACAATAATATCAACTATAAGCATTTGAATCATAATAAGTTGAACACATGAAGAATAACATGAAAAAACCCTGCAAATTGTGTAGAATTTAAAGGAGAAATTGATTTTCTTTTGGGACTCAATGAATGAAAGGGATCCATTTATGAAGTTCCCACATAACTTGCGTAAACAAGCCCTAAAAGTGTAAGGGAAGAGACCTTGGACCTTCAAACCATAGCTTTTCCTTAAAAGCCTCTAGAGAGAATTGGAAAAGATGAACTTGAGAGAAATTGAGGTTTTGAGTGATTTGGGATGGAATGGGTCGATTTTAAGAGTAAAAGTAGTTATGAGAGTTATTTATAGGGTCAAAATGGCATAGTATAGATGTAGAAATAATAGAAAAAGATTCAAATGACCTAGACTAAATACTGGCGGACAGTCTCAATGGACCGATTTACGGTTCGTAAGATTTTCTACGAACAGTCCTAGTCGTCTATAGATGGAGTTACTTGCCAAATTTTCTAAACAATTCCCATGGTCCCTTCTATGTTCCATCGAAACATTTATGAATCGTAGTCCCATCTGTAAAACCCATGATCAAAATTCTTCTTAGTCCAAGCAAATTCTACGAGAGTATCTTGTGGTGTGTGTAAACTGCTACAGACCGTCCTGTTGGTCCGTAAGAACTCATCTCGAACTTGACATTTTCCAAAATTCCAAGACCTCCTCTACGACCTCTTTATATGGACGGTAGAACTTCTTAAGGACCGTAGACTGGTCCGTACAAACTAGCACCATATCAATAATGCAATTCTATCCTTTCCAATTCAACATATAAAGTTTTGAGGTGTTACATTCTTTTTATGCCATAAATCCTTTTTTGACGCGACCTATTTGATGTTAATGAACCACACTAGAAGCACCTTATAAATATAATAAATTTACATGTTTGCCCCATCTTTATTAATTGATTCAACTATGCATATTAAGCATCAATATAATAATTAAATGAAATAAATAATGATAAATAAATGATATAAAAAATTATGTGTCAGCTAAATATGACAATGTGCCTCAATAAGTCAAGCGATGATTCAAATAATACTCAAGACAGGACATTTATTTGTGAATCCTCTATGAAACAATTTAGTTAGTTCAGGTCGTTATCTGCAATGTAATAAAGTTGTAAAAGTGTTGATGGACTTCCATGATCAAGAATATGAACTCACTGAAAATCTAGATGGATGATAAGTACTTCTAGTTTATGCGATCAACATGTTCTTAATCTCTGTGTCTGATACTTCTAAGGAAATGGCCCCTCGAAGAGCATACATTAGGAGAAATGCGAATGAGAATGTGGAACAACAGACTCCTCCTTAAGCTCCTCAAGTTCCAGTCAATCTTTTGGCCGAGAAAGTGACTAATGCGGAGTTTAGGACTACTTTTCAAGTGTTAGCTCAAGCCATGATGACTCAAGCCAATAGGGAGATTCTGGTCCCCGATAATCCAAATATCGGTACGATGATAGATATAGTGAGGGACGTCACTAGATTAAATCCTCTGGAGTTTCATGGCTCTAAGGTTGAGGAAGATCCTCAAGAGTGCAGGATGAGTTCACAATTTGGACTCATTTAGGGCTATATTTTGATAAAATTAGTGTCCTCAAATGTATATTTTGTCTCAATATCTGATGAAAATCCTTAAGTTTCAAGTATTTGGAGTTTGAGGGAAAGCATGGACACTACTTGGCAAGAAGGAACAAGGCGACTGAAAAGAATGAAGAAATGAAGGCTTGAAGATCGCCAAACCCAGTTGGCGAGTCGATGATCAGCCTGGAGATCGCCTTTTGTTCCAGTGCGCTTAGCCCTGAAAGAAAAGGTCAAGTTGGCGATGAAATGAAGCAGTCGGCGTGTCACTGAACAATTCCGCGAAACGGTACCATATCACCCAATGAATCAAAACGCAAAGAGGCAAAAGGCTAAAGTAGAAAGGCGATGAAATCGACCAAATGGCGGATCGCCGAATGTATCGGCAATCCCGACTAACTTCGCCGAAGGGTCCTTCGCAACACATTTTCAAACACTATAAATACTTGTTTAAATTTCTAGCTTAGTATCATATCACTATTATTCTTAGAACTTTTTACAATTCTTAGAGAGTTGGAGTTTTAGAGGGTTTCAACTCCAAGAAATTGGACTTGGGTCTTGAAGATTCTTTACTCTTGATGTGTTTTGAGACTTAATCATTCATACCCAGTTCATGGAAACTGATATTGGCACCAATTTTTATCTCTTTTATATGTCTAGCTAAAACGCCACCACAACTACTTAACTAAATCACATTTACACAACAAATAAACCATCAACAAGCAAGACCTAACAGATAATCTAACCCATATTCACAAAACCACACCCCAAGAATTGGGGTTTTAGCTAGACTTGTAAAAGATATAGAAATTTATACCAAAATGAGTTTGCATTCAAATGGGTATGAAGATTTAAGTCTCAAAACAAGGAAAGAATGAAGAATCCACAAGACCTAATCCCAAATTCTTAGAGTTGAAACCCTTTGAATCTTCAAGTTCTTCAAAACCCTCTCCAAACTTAGAACTCAAAAGTCTATGTTAAAAATTCTATATTAAAAATCTGATATTAAAACTTAATAATAAAACTTGATAATAATAATTCTCCTATGATACTAAGCTACAAAACTTCAACTAGTATTTATAGTTTTCAAAAACTTGTGCTGCAGTGGATCATTTAACGTCGTTAGTTGAGATCGTCGATCAACTCGGTGATCTGCCCTTTGTTAGGTTTCATTGTCATGTTGCTCTATCCTTTAGAATCGTCGTGTTTGATTCGTTGGGCGATATAGTACAGCTTTGTGGAACTGCTCGGCCGACTGCTTCTTTTTACCGCCAATTTGATCCTTACCATCAGGGCTCATCACACTGGAACAAAAGGCAAGGATAAGATGTTTTGGTGACTCGCCGAATGGGTTCGGCGATTCTCAGATCTTTATTTATTCGTTCTTTCAGCTGCCTTTGTTCCTTTTTTGTCAAGTAGTGTCCATGCTTTCCCTCAAACTCCAAATACCTGAAACTTAAGGGTTTTCATCAGATATTGAGATGAAATATGCATTTGAGGAAACTAATTCTTTTCAAAATATAGCCCTAAATGAGTCCAATTTATGGGCTCATCAACACCCCCAACTTAAACTTTCGTTTGTCCTCAAGCAAAATCAAGTTCAGCGGGTCAAAAAGGGTATCTCGAACAGTGCTACACAACACTCAATCATGAATGCACACAATAAGACTCAATTTACTTATGGAAAGATCAAATGTGCACTCAAATATTCAAGTTGTGACTTACTAATATCAAAGAATCTCATGCTCACAATACCTGCTTCAAATGTAAGTTCAAGATCGACCAAAGTGCTCAAATGCTCTCACACAAGGAATGATTCCATATTCACACAATGGTTCACAGTTTAAAGCTTCGGAATCAGATGTAACGCTCACACTCACAAAGAAGAACACAATGCATAATTTCACCCATTGGTTTGCCCATATTTTCCAATCAACATTTGTTTCAGCTCACTCAAGATCAAAAAGGTCTTTCCAAGGCTTGTAATGGGGCTAAGTGCAAAGGTATGGTCATTTAGGCTCAGTTACTTTCTTCCTCATGAAATGTAGTGCTCACAACACTTGCTTTCCTTTTCCTTCTCATCATTCCCTTTAGTGCTCATAAGTCATCCTATTATTCCATTTCCATGGATTGTTTGGGAACCCCATTTCTTTTGTACTGTATTTCACAACTTTCTTTTTCATTCTTTTTATTTTTATTTCTCTTTTCTCTTTTTTTTTATATAGAGGGGTTCCATTTTTCTCAAAACCATGGGTAAGAGGAGACTTTCCTTGCATTTCTTGACTTGCCCCTATCTTTTCACCACACCCCCAACTAATGTTTTTGGCATAATTTGGCTATTCAACTAACCACAACTTTATGAGGATTATGGGTGATGGATAAAGAAAGGTCATTGATTTCATCAAGTTTTTTCCAAAGAAAGGTAAGGCTCAAGGGGTGTTCAAAAGAGGTTCACACACACTCACAAGGTAGGCCACAAAAGAGGTATATGTCAAATTGGCTCACACTCTTAGAAGTTGCCTAAAATCATATTAAGAGATAGCATCATTTAGTTGACCGGACCAACGAGGCAAATTCTAGGATTCATTATGCATAGTTAGCAAGTAAGCTCATCACACTAGGCATTGACACTATTAGTCAAACAAGACTCCACACTTTCGCTAGTGTGCATTGATCATCACAAGAGACTCAATTCAATACTAGGCTAGTCATAACGAGATACAAAGAGTTCACATATTGTCTATGCAACTTCATTTGGCCTCATCGTAGCCGCATATTCATGTTCGTTCGATTGAGAGCACTATTCAAGTCATCGGTATTGATCAGAACCGAGACTCAAATTTTGCAAAAGAATAGCCACATTCAACACACGAGAGGTTGTAAAAATATTTTTTGGACAGGTCAAAATCATTTTGCAATTTAAAATAAAAGGAGCCACAAGCTCAAAAATCCACAGAAAGCAGTATTTAACACAATAATAACTCACAACCCAAAATATATAATCAAAATATGTATGCAAAAGGTAGGCCTCACCCTACCACAAACAAAAAACATTTGTCCTCCAATGCGAATAAAAGTATCCAAAAGTAAAAGTAAGTAAGACAGAAAAGGAGGTAAAGGAAAGTCCTATCTATGCAGTCTCTCCATCTGTCGAGGCCTCAGTGCCCGGTGTAGTAGTGTGGACTTGGGCATCAGGTTCGGAAGTCATCTTAGAGGGAATAGAAGTGCCAGATCCACTAGGGGCTACTGTGGACGGCCAGTCGGCGATGTCTGCATCACCGATTGCACAATTGTCCCCACAAGATCTGACAAATCTCTAAATATGCTCTGCTCTCGGCTCTCCATCATCTCCTCCTCATGTACTGCTATCAGCTCCTCGTCGGTCTCTGCATCTGACTCCTTATATACTGTGCCACTCCTCTGTACATCTCCAGAGGTATCCGGAGGAATCCCCGAGGTCTCAGGAGCATCCTTGTCATCTGTACCCCACATCAATTAGGTGAAGTCGGTAGACTTCAAATAGTCTACGTCCTTCCTCAAATCTGCCACTTAGACTTTCAAAGATGAAGCCTCAGATGTCTTCCCTGTCTGCTCTTACAAGCAGTGACTCTAGTAGCTAGATCATTAACAAAGGCCCTAGGGGGGGTCAGTGCAACCAAGATAGCACTATCGATTATCCCTGGAATGGATCTCTCCAACCGAGTCGCTCTCACATCCGCTGAATAGGCCAGCTGACTCATCTTCAGGATCATGGTCTGAGTAATCCTGATAGGCAGGGAGGAGAAAGAGGCACCTGGGACATGTGAAGAAGAGAAAGGAGCGGATGAACCTGAAGGCTCAGAGGCCGGAGTAGGCGAAGGTGCCTCTGTTGGTAATGAGTCAACATCAACTTCAGGGGAAATATCTGCCGAAGCTGCTATACTTTTGTCAACCTCCTCTCGTGTGAACTCGGCCTTAATACGCCGTATATCAGTGGAGGAAGACGGGGTGACCTCAATATCCCTCTTAGTATCCCAAAGTACTCCAGCACGCTAGCACAACTTCGTGATCAAGACTGGGAATGACAGAGAAGTCAACTTTTGCTTGGCCCTCATGGCCATCTCTTGTAAAATTAGCAGCACCAGATTGATGCACCTCCTGGACAGGATAGAACCAAGGCAAGTTGCCTTAGGATGGTGCAAAATAGACTCACTTTGGGATGGCATGATGGGGCTGCTGATGAAACCAAACCAGAACCTGGCATCGATGTTCAAGTCCTTCTTCTCAATAGGTGCCCCTGCATCCATCCACCTCGGGGTGGTGTCAGATATCAGAGGGGCAAGCCAAACCTTCAAGTCATCTAGGGATTGAACAATAGGCAACCCTTCGTAGGGAAGTGCAGAGTGCAGTGGTCTACCCAATACAGTGTTAATATACTCGCTGTAGCACTCAACTACCTTGTCTCTGACCATGACCGACTTTACCGATCTAAACTCACTTGCCTTCTTCTTGTTCTTGGGCACCAACTGCCCATAAGTTGTGTAAAATTCCCTAACCCAAGAAGGAATGTAAGGTCCTCGGGGCCTTGTGCACTGCTCAAACTCATGGTATCGAAGGGTGTCAATCACATCGGGATGCTTGCCCTCCAGGCCCTCCATAGATAATAGCTTCTCCTCTAGGATGGTCCATATCCCCTCACATTTCAGTCTATTCAGTAGTCTAGGAAGAGGGATGATAGGGATTGCAGGGGCCACTGGAGGTGTCTGGGCTGACATGGAGTCTGTTGTTGAAGGAGTGGCAGCTGAGGGAATATTGGTTGATGCGGACTGAGATCTGTCCCAGAGTTCATCCCTTTAGTTTATCAGAGGCTGCTCATCTTCTGTTTCTAAAAATTTAGCTTGGGTTTCAATAGCTATTCCTTTTCTAGCTATATGCTTCTTCCTTGTGTCTTTATCTCTCGTTGGGAGTTCTTCTCCTCTCCTTTTTGGAGGATTTGACCCCCCATTTATACTTATTCTTTGTGCTTTTGTCTTGGGTGGCATGGTTAGATTTGTACGTACCATATCTGTAAAAGATAGGGAGAAATTAGGAGAGAATCAAACACAAGCACAGAAAATCTATTGCAGACAGGCTCGCCGATCCAGTCGGTGAGTCGCCGAACCTCTTTGGCGAGCTAGATTGGGCTCGTCGAAGGGATCAATTTAAAATTAAGGCAAGTCGGCAATGTGAAGGTCCTTTCGGTGAATCTCTGACTACTTTCGGTGAGCATGGATTTGTCCGCCAAAAGTTACAGTGCAATAAGAGTTTCAGGGGTGCAGACAAAAGGCGATTATCAGACTTTCGGCGGATCGCCGAGTGCTTTTGGCGACCTCAAGCTCTCTCGCTGAAAGTCACAGAATCCAACAATACATATAGCATGAGATTAAAGGTGATATGGGGTTATTAGGCGAACCGCTGAGTGGTTTGGCGAGCTCGACCCAGCTCACCAAAAAGCCTAAGGTATTTTCAACCTACCTTCTCGAATTCAACCCTGCCACCCCTGATAAAAAAAATCAAAGTATGCACTAATGAAATTCAAATAAGACCCGTACTACTCATCACCCCGAGATACTAAGATTATCCCCAGTTTTGTCAAATTTAGCCATTTGACAATATTTGCTCTTATGAGTGTTGTCGCCCGCTCTATCATTGAGTAATTTTCATCATTTAGCACAAACATGGGTTACTCAGACTTCACCCAATAAATCTAAATGACACGCAAGCACAACTTAATGCAAATTCATTCATTTAAAAGCATAACAATTATGGGCATTTGACGATCAAAATAATAAGGGCAAGATTTGCAAATTGAAATGGGCATTTACGCATTCTAATTCTATCAGAGAGGCCCAACACACAACAATACAGTACAGTTATTGCAAATGAGTACAATATTTTCGAATGTATATTCGGGATTCGGAAACTAACCTTAAATGTCGATTAAATGCGATTGAAAATCTAGGCGGCAAAGAAATCCTAGTTCCGAGCATCAATCAACCACTAAAATACTAATTGATATACCGTGAGTTTACGATATTTCTAATACATTTCACTTACAAGTTGTGTGTGTCTAGGGCCTTTTTATATTGGTTTTTATGTGTTTTTATCATGTTTTGCAGGAAAGGTGTTCAGGCGCGGAAGTATAGAGACAACTGAAAGAAATGCAGAAACAGGGCATTCACGGAGGTGATCTACGGACTGTAGGTCCATTTACGGTTTGTAGGTGATGACCGTAGATCAGTAGGCATGGTATTGAGGACAAATCAGGGAAATCTGACCAAGTGTGGAACCACGGTGCCCATTGACGGTCCGTAGATTGATCTATGGACTGTACTGTTGATCCGTAGAGTGATACTGTGAGGGTTCCAGTACCTGATTTTTGAAGATTCTAAGTATGGAGCTACGGAGGGGATTGACGGACCGTAGGTCGATCTACGGTCCGTACTGCTGGTCCGTCGTTTGCTTCAGAGAAGCTGATTTTTGGAAGCTGAAATATTTTCTAAGTCCCGATTGACGGAAGGGACTTACGGACCGTAGATCCATCGACGGTCCGTAAGTCGGTCTCGTGGATTGAAGATGCGTACCTGAACAAAACTTTCCTTAATTTGTTTCCCTTTTTATTTAGAATTTGTTTTATATAAATAGGGCATGTAAACCTCGTTTTTGGGGGTTGGACACTAGTATTCTAGTTTTACTTTGTAACTTTGGAGATTAATTTGCAACTCTAGCAATTAGTGATTTCTCAAGTTCGTTTTGAAGATTTTGGCTTTGCAATTCAAGTTAAATTTCTGGGTTTGTTATTCTCTTTACGTAAGTTCATGATTTCTTCATCTATAATAATGAATTGTGTTCTTGCCAATATGAGTAACTAAATCCACAACTAGGGTTGTGGGAACCATGAGCGATTAACAAAGTATGAATAGTAAATAAGCAATTCTTGAATAGTGTGTTGCATGTATTGATAATTCTTTCGTTTAGAAGTCTTTTTAATAGTGGCCAACGTTAGAACTCGCCTTGTTGCTACTTGCCGGACCAAGGAGGTAATCAACAAGAAAAGAATTATCAACATAGATTTAGTGTGATACTATCTAATAGGCTATTGTCGATTGGTGCGAAGTAATAACTAAGCCAAACATCGATTATGATGTCTAATATGAGGTAAATGTAAGGGTTAGTAAATTATACACACGTAGCCGGACCAAGGTGCGGGGTAAAATTCTCTAGATGCCGNCTAGGATTACTGCGTTATGAGATTGTGGGGAACACGTATACCCTAGTTATTTCTCTTATCTTGATAACAACCAAAGTTGAGTTTGATTATTGATTACTTATTAAGTTCTTACTATTTGTTTCACACAATCACAATCCCCCTTTTTAATTACCTGTTTCTGGAAATAATTTGACTAATTGAATATAATTGTTGGTTAAAGTAAAGTCTAAACCATTTTCCTCGTGGGATCGATCCCAACCTACAAGTTGGGTTCTTTACTTGATAACGATCGCTTATACTTCTGTAAGGAGGTGTAATTTGAGCAAACCACTAATGAAATATAAAAATATTGAAAATACTACCTTGGTGTGAATTTGTGAAGTTTTTAAAAGCAAGGGAAAGTGAAGAAGTTCAAATTCTGAGACCTTTGACCATTATAAACCGTCCAGCTTGTTTCCATTAGGCGACGTTAGTCGCACTCATCGAGTGGTCACTTGCCCCACCATTTTTGATAGCATTATCAGTTTCTTGGAAGTCAAGATGGCGGTCTGAATTGAGGTCGCCGAACAGGTTGGCGACACGCCGAACTACTTTTTGAGCTCGCCGAGTTTTATAGGCTCTGAATTAAATTTGAGTTGAGCCAAACGACGGGTTGGGTCGAGCACGTCAACCTCTTCGGCGATATGCCAACTGGACCTTTTTCTCGCCAATTTGCATTTTCTGAGCACTTCCCGCATTGAAACATGCACCACTAGCACACCATTATTTATAAAATCAAACTAAAGCATTTAAAACCTTGGGTTGCTTCCCAAGAAGCGCCTTAGTTAACGTCGTGGCATGCTGCGAGTCCTTACTCACTCTCCATTGGTGAGGTTGGTCCTAGTGTTACTAGGTGACCCTAATAGTTCATTTGAGTGAAGAGGAGGCACTGTATAACTCATGAGTGTCCTGATCAATTGGATCAATCTAGAATGGGAGCCAATCATTTGATTCAACACTTCAATATTCTCCTTCATCTCTTCAAACATTCGATCGTGTTCAGTGATCATTTGGAGAATGATTTGGAGTGTGTCCTCGACACGATTGCTCTCCCTATCTCTAGATTGTTTCCGCTCATAAGGGGATATATACCTCCCTTGGCTCTTGCACTGGTTTTCCACCTCTGATATTTTGGTGGCTAACTCGTTCAGTTGAGTTACCAGTGCGGTTAACTTGAAGTCCATCTCGACTTGTTGACTCGTCTCAGTTGAGTTGTCACCATTTCCCTTAGCCATGCTCAGTGTATCTGCCTACATCAACAACTTCAAAGCAAAATAAAACTAAAATTATAGTTAGTAAACTACGATTATCAAAAGAAAAATTTGTCTTAACCAAAAATTTTCACGTAACACCACTCCCTGGCAGCGGAGCCATTTTGATGTTTGCGTAATCAAGACACAACTTCCAATGCAAGTGTCTACGATCGTACAATAGTAAAGTAATCCAACCAAGGGTTGGGGTCGAGTCTCAAGGGAGTGTGCTTGAGAATTAATAGAAAAAGAAATTAAGTTCTAATTACTCATAGCTAAAAATATTATCGATTAAAAACATTATAAATCCAAGGGGTGATGCAAGCGTCAATTAACAAATGGGGTTTGTCACAAGTAAGCAAAAACAACAAAAATACAAGAAGTACTAATCAAGGAGACAAGATTCTTGGGATGTGATAGGAATACAGGATAAACTAAACTATTGGGTACATGTTTTTGATGGTAAACCTATTGAATATTTGTGACTAGGCTAGACTATAGTGGGGGTAAATTCTCTTTGGTAACTTACCCCGAATCAAATGGGTTCCTCTCGGACACCCACTTGCCGCATGAAGAACAACATCCGCCTTAGCCCACTCACTCTCTCGAGAAGAGTGTGTAGAAGAACGACTAGGGTTCACTCTCTCGAGCTGAACTCGACCCACTCCCACCGGCCATTAATTTAGTAGTCTTAGTTTTACGATCTCTCTCTCGAGCAAGTTGAAAACACAAAGGTGAAATTGTATTTGCAACTACAATTTCATTAAGCTCCACCACAACTACTAAACGAAATCACATTTACATAACAAATAAACCATCAACAAGCAAGACCCAACAGATAATCTAAACCATATACACAAAATCACACCCCAAGAATTGGGGTTTTAGCTAGACATGTAAAAAAGATAGAAATTTATACCAAAATGAGTTTGCATTCAAATGGGTATGAAGATTTAAGTCTCAAAACAAGCAAAGAATGAAGAATCCACACGACCGAAGCCCAAATTCTTGGAGTTGAAACCCTTTGAATCTTCATGTTCTTGAAAACCCTCTCCAAACTTAGAACTCAAAAGTCTATGTTAAAAATTCTATATTAAAAATCTGATATTAAAACTTAATGATAAAATTTGATAATAATAATTCTCCTCTGATACTAAGCTACAAAACTTCAACTAGTATTTATAGTTTATAAAAATCTGTGCTGCAGTGGATCATTCAGCGTTGTTAGTCGAGATCGCCGATCAAATCGGCGATCCGCCCTTTGGTAGGTTTCATCACCGTCTTGCTCTATCCTTCAGCATCGTCGTGTTTAGATTGTTGGGTGACATAGCACAGCTTCGCGGAACTGCTCGGCAATACATCGACTGCTCTTTTTCACCGTCGATTTGATCCTTTCTTTCGGGGCTCAGCATACTAGAACAAAAGACGTGGACAAGATCTTTTGGCGACTCACCGAATGGGTTCGGCGATTTTTAGATCTTCATTTATTCGTTCGTTCAGATGCCTTTGTTCCTTTTTTGCAAAGTAGTGTTCATGCTTTCCCTCAAACTCCAAATACCTTAAACTTAATAGTTTTCATCAGATATTGAGATAAAATATGCATTTGAGGACACTAATTCTTATCAAAATATAGCCCTAAATGAGTCCAATTTGTGGAGTCTTCATGTTTCAACACATATTGCAAACTTTTGTGGTCTATGAAGACATCAACATAAACACCATATAAGTAATGCTTCCAAATTTTTTAAGCAAACACAACTGCTGCTAGTTATAAACCATGGGTAGGATAGTTTTTTTCATGCTCCTTAAGTTGCCTGAGGCATATGCAATGACTTTCCCATTTTGCATAAGGACGCATCCTAACTTAATTCTCGAAGCATCACAATAAACAACAAACCCATCGATTCCTTCCGGTAAAGTCAACACCGGAGCGGAAGTAAGTCTATCTTTCAATTCCTGAAAACTCTTTCCACAAGCTTCCGACCATAAACATTTGGCTTTCTTTTGGGTCGATCGCGTTAATGGAGAGGCAATCGATGAAACCCTTTCACAAACCTTCTATAGTAACCGGCTAAACCCAAGAAACTTCTAATATTCAAAGGGGATAGAGGTCTATGCCAACTCTTTACCGCATCCGTATTCTTAGGATCTACCTCAATACCCTTTCTGGAAACAATATGCCTAAAAAAGGCTTTGGACCTTAACCAAAACTCTCATTTACTAAACTTTGCAAATATTTGTTGGTCCTTCAGGACTTGCAACACAATCCTCAAATAATCGGTATGCTCATCTTCACTACTTGAGTAGATCAAGATATCATTGATAAACACAATCACAAACATATCTAGGTACTATCTAAATACGCTATTCATCAAATCCATAAATGCGGTCAAGGCATTAGTCAAGCCAAAGGACATCACAAAAATCTCAAAATGACCATACTGAGTTTGAAAAACCATTTTTGGAATATCATCCTCTTTCAACCTCAATTGGTGATAACCCAACCAAAGGTCAATCTTAGTGAAGTAACTTGCTCCTTTAAGTTGATCAAACAAATCATCTATCCATGGAAGATGATATTTATTCTTAATGGTAACCTTTTTCAATTGCTGGTAATCGATACAAATATGGAGTGAACCATCTTTCTTTCGAACAAACAAAACTAGAGAACCCTATGGAGAGATACTCGGTTGGGTGAAACCCATATCAAACAAATCTTTCAACTAGTCTTTTAATTCCTTAAGTTCTACCGAAGCCATTCGGTAAGGACCAATAGAGATAGGTTGCGTATCTGGGAAAAGGTTAATACCGAAGTCTATTTCCCTTTCGGGAGGAATACCATGTAGATCATCCAGAAACACTTCTGGAAACTCATTTACAAGGGGGACCGACTCAAGAGTAGGGGTTTTAAAATCCATATCCATCACCCTAACTAGATGGTATGTGTAACCCTTAGAAATCTTCTTTCTAGCTTTAAGAAAAGAAATAAACCAAATCTTAGGCATATAATTTCCCCCTTTCCACTCTAATTTAGGCTCATTTGGAAATAGAAACTTGACCACTCGAGTTCTACAATCAATAGAAGCGTAACAAGAATGCAACCAATCCATGCCAAGAATAACATCAAAATCTAGCATATCAAGCTTTACAAGATCAACATGAGTGACCCTATGCGGTAAAGAGACGAGAAAATTTCTATAGACTCTCCTAGCCACAATAGATTCACCTACAAAAGTAGAGACAAATAAGGGTCAATCAACACATTCGGAAGAATATCAAACCTCCTAGCCACATATAGCGTCACAAAAGACAAGGTAGCACCAGGATCAAGCAAAACATAAATATCAAGATGAAAGACTTTCAACATACCGGTAACCATATTGGGAGAACCCATTTACTCATGACGAGTATAAGGTGTATAAAATCTATTTTGCTTCTGAATTCCACTAGAGTCGGACAAAGGATTAGGTTGAGCCCTTCGATGATGATCTCCATCATTCTTAGAACTTGAGGGAAAATCCCTTATCTTGTGATCTGTCTTACCACAACTAGAGCATGCATTAGAACCGGCTAGACATCTAACCTCATGCATTTTTTCATATTTAGCACAAATAGGCAATGAAGATCCACCACCATTCCCTCTTTGAAATTTAGGGTTGGGTACCCTATCTTTGTTAAACTTAGGAGAATCATTAGAGAAACCTTGACCGAAAAACCTTTGTCGGTACTTAGAACGAACCTGTTCGTCGTGCCTTGAATGTGAAAAGTCACCATCTTTGGTCCTTGCCTTCTTTGTTTCCATATATCTTTCTTTAAGTTTCTCCTTTTCTATTTATTGAGCATGAACCATAACACGAGAAATGTCCATTCCCTTGATAAGTGTGGTGGTATGACATTCCTTAACCACCATCTTAGACACACCTGAAACAAACTTACTCATCCTTGTCCTAGGATTGGCAACCACAGTAGGAGCATACCTAGACAATTATGTGAACTTCAAAGCATATACCTTCACAATTATGTTTCCTTGAAGAAGGTGGATGAACTCAGGTACCTTTGCCTCTCTCATCTCAAGGGGAAATAACCTATCAAGGAAAATAACCTTAAGTTTTTCCCAATCGAGAGGATCCGCATCAACTGCCCTCCCTTCCTTCTATTGGTTGAATGAAACTTGAGCAACACCTTTTAGTTGATAAGTGACCAATTCCACCTTTTATACCGGCATCACTCCCATGATCATCAACACTTTATGCACTTCATCAATGAACTCTTGAGGATCTTCCTCAACCTTGGAACCATGAAACTCTGGGGGATTCATTCTAGTGAAGTCTCTCACCCTAGATGCCGCCACACCCACTTTTGGGTTCAAAGGGACCACAACCTCCCTATTGGCTTGAGCCAACACTTGAAACACAACCCTAAACTCCACATTAGTCACTTGCTCTGTCAAAGGATTAACCGTAACTTGAGGAGCTTGAAGACGAGCTTCTTGTTCCACATTCTCATCCGTATTGTTCCTAGTGTATGCTCTTCGAGGGGCCATATCCTAAAAAGCATCGGATATAGGTTAGGAGAAAAAACATATAGAGTTACACTTTATCACATGACTTAGACTAATGAAAGAAGTGGAGTTTCCTAATAATATTATAACTCCTTATTCATAAATATGGCGCGCTTCACACTCATGAACAAAACTCTACTCAATATGGCGTATGAGACATCCTAAGACCATTCTAAAACTTGTGCTCTAAATACCATATTTGTCACGACCTAAAGTATACCCTAGGCATAACATGATGTTTAGGACCCTGAGAGGCCATACATAAGCCACTTAGCATGCATCATACAAGATAATAGAAAAAATCAAGAGATTTTAAAAGGCAATTCATATCATAAAGAATTTTGTCAAAATGAAGTAGAAGTCTACATAGTCTTAATAGCAATCTATTATATCAAGATTGATTGGGACGTAACCTATGCATCACATACAATATCTGAAAAGTAAAGACGAAAAGCAATAAAAGGTTCAATCCTCGGAACATGAGGACTCACCACTACTCAAGGCTACTAAAGTGATCACTATCTATGGGATGCGAAATTGGAGCGTTGGACCCTATATTTTTAGAAGAATGTAGGCAAGAGTATGCGTTAGTACAATAATGTACCAAGTATGATAGCAATGCATAAAAGTTACCAAGTCATGCTAAAAGGACATTTTCATGATATGCAACTACCAAGTTAAAAGATAAGATAAGGGATTAGAAACGTAATCATGATCATGGTCAATGCAAGTAAAAATCATCTTTGAACATATGTGAGATACATTTAGAAGTAACTTTAGTTTATCAGTATTGTTGTAGGAGATTCGCCTTAACTGACGTAGAGACCATGTGAGATATAACATGGAATCTGGTGTCTACCCCACACCAAAAAGAGGTGTCCATACTTGTCGAGGTAAGAACCACAACTTCTAGCTTAAGAGGATCCACTAGCTAATGTCTATCTAAGACAACCTATGGTGGTGCATAGTTTATGGGACAAATGTAATCAACTCAGTGCTAAGCATTATTCCCATGGATTAGCCAGAAATCATGTTCATCTTATCTTTAATAGACATGGGTAATCGCCTCATGTCTTTTCATTAGAATAACTTCTAAAATTTGATTCAGAACTTAGTTGAGAAATCCTTTAAACTCTAAGAATCCTTTATGTGAGAAAACCTTTCACATTCATGTATTCAGTAATATGTGAGAAATCCTTTCACAAAAATCAACCACAATTTTTATGCTTTACTCTCAAAGAAACTTATATCATATTTCATCAATTTCATAAGAGCATGCATATCATCATAAATTTATCTTTCATAGTTCAAAACCCACTTTCAATCATCATACTCTAGAAAACATGGGTTAAGCATGAGTTCATGGGGATTTATCTTAAAACATAGAATCATCTCAATTTATGCATAATATTTCATAAAACAATCAATTAGATCAACAAAGCAAGAAACCCATGACATTGAAGAAAACCCTAACTTCAATTGGAGATTTCTAAGTTGTAAATTGGAGAATTTAGGAACCCTATGGAGGAAAGAGCTTCAGAGGTGAAAACTATCATACCTTAATGCCAAAAGCTTGAGATTAATGGAGTATTAAAATACTTGATCTAAAATTCCTACCTTTCTTCTTCTTCCTTAGAGAGAAAAATATTTGAAAGGATGACTTGTTCAACTTTAGGGAATTTAGGAGAATGAATTGAATTGGGTGTTTTTGGGGTTAAAAATCATTATATAGGTCTTTGGGTAAAGGGTAAAATGACATAGCATTGGGTTGGAATAATTACGAAAAGACTTAAAATCCCTTCTAAAATAACTACCGACCTCCATCGATAGTGGGGACTTATGATTTGTGGGTCCACCTACAAACCGTCCTGGTCGATCGTTGATGTGTTCATTCTCCCTCATTATAAGTTCTATTAGGGTGATTCGAGGTTTGGTGGCTCCGTGGAGTTCGTGGCTACGTGTAGGACTGCTCGAAAGTTGTTGGTGAACCTCTAGTTGAAGTAAAATTCATGCTAATGACGGATTGTCCTCTTCTTTAATCTTATGTGTATAGTTGTTGCATGTGTTGATTTCTAGCTATCTAGTGCCCTGAATTGTGTCCCATTTTGGAAACACAAGTCCAGCGTACGACTTTAGGGCTTTTGACGGAGTCAATATTGGAATTTCGATGCGAGCCACACATTCCCATTTTGACTCAATTTTTAGGTCCATTCCAACTATTGTGAATTTAGTGTCTAAAAATTTGTATTGACGTGGTGATTGATCATTTGATAGCGCGGTGGTTTTTAGAGGCATTTTGGGAGTGGATAGCCCTTGTACGGTGGATTCAGAGTACTCGTGATAGACTTTGAGGTGGTCTTTGGTCTATTTTCTTGATTGATCTTATTAGATAATGCCTAGTATAGATTTCTTGTAATTTTTTATGGTATTTTCTTGATATTTAGCTTTTCTCTTGTTCATTCCAGTTTTTCCTCATTTCGTAAGAGCCTTGGGTTTATTGTGGTTGTTGGGATCATTAGTTTAGCTTGTAGCTTCACTTATGGTGTAGATTCTCTTGCTTATCCTTGTTAGGATTGATACATCATGGTCTTAGACTAGGTTCGACCTTAGATGCCTTAGGTAGTATCTTATCACCCTTGTAGTTTTGATTTACTCCTGGTAGGGCTTGGGTTGTGTCATTATCCTTGTGTTGGTGCTTGCTACCTTTGTGGTTCATCATTGCCATGGGTTAGACCTAGTTATGCTCAATCATAGACATGAGAGGTATGCTTGGGGTAGGGTGTCGTCCCTTGAGTTTCTCCTTTTTATTTATTTGAAGGCTCTTCTTGATCCCTTAGCTTTTTGTTAGCGTAGGCGTATTGTACCCTTATTTAGCTTATGATTATATTATTTTGCCTGAGGCCATATGTGAGGACCAATTGGATCCCAAGTTAGTACTCTTCACTTGATAGCGTGATTTGGTTAGCTGTATGGTTATTTGACTTGAGCTCCTTCTTTGAATTCTGGTGATGGCACGTATTGCATTGTTTGTTCATTCTAATGGATTTTGTTGTACGTTCCTAATTCATGCATTGCCATAAGTACTATTCATTATGAGATACTATTTTACTCAGCTTTTATTTGAAACTAGTTTTGATGGGAATCATACCACTTGGATCACTTGAATTACTAGTTTTTGAGATAACGAGAGGTCAGTGATGTGATCCTTTCCTACTTGAGATATTAGAGGAATCTGGGATGTGCTCAGTTTTTATTTGACTACCCAATGCATCGACTCCCTTTGTTGCATGCTTTTGTTATACTTATGCCCCTTGGTTTACTCTTGCTTGTTGGGTGGCTTACGCCCATGGGAGATTACTATCTGGTTGGGTGGCCTTGATTTTTTTTTTATATATACGCCCTCATATTTACTCTTGATTGTTAGGCTGCTTACACCCCTAGGAGTTTATTGTCTAGCTGGGCAGCCCATTTATGGGATTGCTTTTGGTAAAAGGTTTTAGAGGGTCACTGATGGTTCTTTTGCTCGTCATGCATTCATATGCATTGCCTATCACCAATAAGCTTGTTTGTTGATGCACCCTCTAGTTTATGGGGTCGGTTTGGTTATGTTTGCTATTTGTACCTTCCGGGCTTATGGGTTCAGTTAAGTTATTGTTTGACTATATTTTTTTCGTTGTTATTGTTTTTTTTTTATAGTTGATAGGCTTTGACTTTAGAATTGTGGCTGTGGGGGTATCCCAATCTTGGGTAGTTGACTTGGTATATTTGTTGCTTCTGAGTGGGTTGTTGTCTTGCAGCCAATGTACGTTTTTGACTCAGCTTCTTACCTCTTGTATCTTGTTCCCGTTCTTTGTTTCTTCACTACTTAAGATCTCCTCTTTAGTTACTTATGAAATGGTTTACTTATTACTTGTTGTTTATGCTTGTGTTATCTTTTGAGCTCAGTCGGTCGATGTCTACCAAGTACCATATTTGGGACTCATACTACATTTTTGTCCTCTCCAGATCTCAGTTTGAGTTATCTCCATTGATTTGGAATATTGCGGAGTAGCTTGAAGTTTTGGAGACTAGGGTGAGCTCCTAGCGTTCAGAGTTACCCGTTTCTATTTATTTTTTCTAGGTATAGTCTTTACATTGTATTTCGAGACAACTGTACTTATGTTGTATTTGTAAAAGCCTTGTATTCTTACTTAGGATTAGATGCTCAACTACTGGCTAATGCCAGGTTTTGGGTTGGTTCATGTGTTGTATTTCAACTGATTATCCTTTCTTCGCTTTGTTCTAAGCTTTATGGTTCTTAATTTCTACTTTTGTTTGGTAGTCTGTTGCTTAGGGCTTCGGGCTAAGGGTGTAACACCCCGACTTTCCAAAATATCTAATTTAACTCGTATCTTCGTGGAAAGGCAAGGAGGGTGAGTAATAAATTTAAAATGATGTGGTATGTCATATTTTAAGTGTTCAAGGGTTGTATCTCAAGTTTTGAAGGTAAGTAAGTGGCAAAATAAAAGTTGGCGAAAGTTATCGTAATTTCCTTTGTAAAGATTTTTCTAAAATTTGGGTCAAATCTCTTGGATGTTTTCTCTTAATATATAAAGAGTTAGAAGGCCTTTCACCCATTAAATCGAAGGCCTACGAGTCTAATTTGCAACGCACAAAACCCCGTATCAAACCGACATCAGAGCAAAAAGTTATGAGGGTTTTACTAGGGACTGCCGGGGCAGAATCCGGGTCGGGTCAAAAATATGGTATGTCGCCTTATTTAACGTTTTAAGCCATGAAAACATTCCATTTTAGTTCCAAACCAGAGAGAGAGCTTAAGAGAGGGTTCCTATGGAGTTCTAGCATGATGAAGGTTCGTTTTTGACGATTTCTACCATTAAACATTTCCTCCGTGCCCAGAAACGTAATCCTTACATGTGGCAATCATTTTTCCCTTCTATTAGCTGCGTTTGGATCTGGTTTTTGAAGATATAAATTTGCAGTTATTGGTGTTTCTTCAAAGTTTACAGGGCTATATGGATGCCTAAAAGGGCAATGAGTTGCCTACGGGGCTATATTGACGCCTAAGAAGGCTATGTGCTTCCTACAGGGCCATGTTGTTGCCTAAGAGGGCAATGAGTTGTCTATAAGCTATGTTGATGCCTAAGAGAGCTATGTGCTACCTATGAGGCTATATTAATGCCTAAGAGGGCTATGTGCTGCCTTTGGGGCTATATTAATGCCTAAGAGGGCTATGTGACTGCCTACGGGGATAAGGGACTATTGATAGGGCTATATAGGTTGATTGGCACCTTCCGGGCTTATGGGGGCCTGAGTAGGTGGCCTTGTGTGCTGTTTGTACCTGCCGAGCTTATGGGGGCTTGGTTAGGTTGTTGTTTTATTATTTTTGATAAGTTTAGATTTAGGAGCAGGTCAGTACACTTATCTTATCCAAGATTTATTTATCAGATTATTCCAGTATATCAGGATACCTCCTCATAGTCTATTGCATTTCATACTTTGTACATTATTTTGTACTGACGCCCCATTGCCTTGGGGGAGCTGCATTCATGCATGCAGGTCTTGACAGACGACTGAGTAGACCTCCTCAGCAGCATGATTGACTTTTATCCGGTTGGCTAGCCCCTTTCCTCCAGAACTGCCAGAGTTGGGAGGTTTGTTACCTTTTGTTGTATATATCTTTATGGGTAGGCTGGGGCCCTGTTCCACTAATCTTTACTACTCTTAGAGGCTTGTAGACTAGTGTGTGGGGTGTATAACTACGTTATGGCCATACTGGCCTATGTTGTTGGTTTGTTGAAGCTTGTGAGCTGTTTGATGTATTGTATTGATATATACCTACTTTTAGTTTTGAGGTGTGACAAACTTGGTATCAGAGCAACGTCGTATCCTAGGGAGTCTGCAAGCCATGTCTAATAGAGTCTTGTTTATAAATGTGTTGCCACCACATCCGATAAGCAAGAAGCTACCGGGCATGTTAGAATGACTATCTTTCTCTTGCTCACCTCGTGCTATAGAGCGGTGTCTTAAGGGTTGAGGTTTTTGGCTTATAATTGATACTTTTATGCAGATGAAGATGACTATAACTAGACAGACCACAACTAGCTAGGGGCTAGATACAACTGCAAGCGAGGGTACTAGCAAGATGCCACAGGTGGAGGTAGCCCATTGTGAGACCTAGGGGGAGACATCTTCTCAGCCCCCTATAGCTTCTCCACCGCCTCAAGAGCCTCCAAGGGCTACAGGACTTCTGGCCTCACCAGCAGTACTACCTCTAGTTCCTCCTATTCTATCTGATTAGGATTTCAAGAGTGTAGTATGTATGTTAGCACAGTTAGTAGCTGCACAGTGCCAACCAGTTGCGCCAGATGTTAAGGGACCTTCTAAAGGGCTCGAAAGTTCGAGAGTTCGTGAATTTCTTGCCTTGAATCCTCCACAGTTTACAGGGGCAGATCTCAGAGAAAACCCTTAACACTTTATTGATCAGCTTCATAGGATCTTTAGAGTCATGTATTCCTTACCGACTGAGTCAGTTAAGTTAGCAGCATTTCGATTGCGTGATGTTGCAATATTGTGGTAAGAGAGTTGGAAGAGATCAAGGGGAAAAAATGCATCCCTACCCACTTGGGATAGCTTTACAGAAGCTTTCATAGATCACTATTTGCCTCGAGAGATTAGGGATGGCCGGGTGGACTAATTTCTGAACCTCCGACAGAGCAGCATGAGTGTCCGAGAGTACGGGCTGAGATTTGATTCATTGGATAGATATGCACCAGTATTTGTTGATACGATGCATGATAGGGTGAGTAGATTTGTGGAAGGGCTCGACTCACACTATATCGATGCTTGTTCTACCACTACACTAAATGATAATATGAATATCTCATGAATTCAGGGATTTGCACAAGGCATAGAGGATCACCGACATTTACAGTATATGAGTGAGAGGGTCGAAAGAGAGAGACAGAAGAGGGTTAGGCCCACTGGTTCGCAGGGAGATTTTCAGGGTGGTCCCAGACCCCGATATTCTATTAGGCCACCTAGACCTCCACCATAGCAGTTCCAGGATAGTAGATTTGATCGTCAGGAACAGTCAGTCCCAAGTGAGGGTTCACGAGCATCAGGCTCGCAGAAGTAGAGGGGTTCAGGCTAGGCTAGGACATCCCCGCAGCGTTGCGCTACTTGCGGTAGGATGCATTTAGGGAGGTGTAGACAGGGTTCCACAGTTTGTTATTCTTGTGGACAGGAGGGGCATGAGTGGAGAAACTGCCCTACCATAGGTCAGGGTGGTATAGGTCAGTCGACCAGGTCAACAGTAGGTTCCTCCTCATCACCACAGTCTATAGGGCGTGGACCCCAGACTTCAACACTTAGAGGTAGAGGCGTAGGCAGAGAGGGAGCATCTAGTTCTGGTAGTGGAATACGTATTCATTAACTAGCCGACAGGACTCAGAGTCATCACCAAATGTTGTGATAGGTACATTGATTGTTTGCTCCCATTATGTTTACTCTTTGATAGATCCTAGATCTACTTTGTCTTATGTTACTCCATTTATTGCGGGGAAGTTATGTATAGTAGAAGAGTCATTAGATCGACCCTTTATTGTATCTATACCAGTTGATGATTCTATTGTTGCTAGGAGAGTCTATCGAGGTTACACGGTAGAAATTATCGACCGTCAAACCTCTGTAGATTTCGTAGAGTTAGAGATGGTCGATTTTGACGTTATTATGGGTATAGACTAGTTAGCATCTTGTTATGCTAATGTTGAGTGCCGGACAAAGATTGTTAGATTCCACTTTCCAGGAGAGAAAGTTCGGGAATGGAAAAACGATACAGCAATGCCAAAAGGTAGGTTTATTTACTATCTTAAGGTGAGGAGGATGATTACCAAGGGTTGTATTTATCATCTTGTTCACGTTCATGATATAGATGCATAACCACCAACTCTTCAGTCTATTTCGGTAGTTAATGAGTTTCTAGATGTATTTCCAAACGAGCTCCCTGGTATAGCTCCATAATGGGAAATTGATTTTGCTATCGATATGCTACCAAGTACACAACCCATATCTATCCCTCCTTATAATATGGCTCTTGCTGAGCTAAATGAGTTGAAGGATCAGCTGAAAGACTTGCTGGATAAAGGTTTTATTAGGCCTAGTGCTTCACCATGGGGTGCACCAGTGTTGTTCGTAAGGAAGAAAAATGGCTCACTAAGAATGTGTATCGATTACCGACACCTGAATAAGGCAACTATAAAGAATAAGTATCCCCTTCCGAGGATAGATGACTTGTTTGATCAGTTACAGGGTGCTAAGTGTTTCTCAAAGATTGATTTAAGATCAGGGTACCACCAGATACGAGTTCGGGAGAAAGACGTTCCAAAGACAACTTTTAGAACTAGATATCGACACTTTGAATTCTTGGTAATGTCTTTTGGATTAACTAATGCCCAGCAGTGTTCATGGACCTGATGAATAGTATATTCAGGCCGTATCTATACTTGTTTGTAATTGTATTTATTGATGATATTTTGGTGTATTCACATTCAAAAGATGAGTATGAAAATCATCTGTGAGCTATCCTTCAGGTTCTTCGAGACCGAGAAATTTATGCAATGTTTTCTAAGTGTGAGTTCTGGTTAGACTCTGTAGCTTTCTTAGGCCATATTGTATCAAATGCAGACATTGCGGTTGATACACAAAAGAATGAGACCGTAAATACTTGGCCCAGACCCATGACTCCGATTGAGGTTCGTAGTTTCTTAGGGTTAGCTGGGTACTACAGAAGGTTTGTAGAGGGATTTTCTTCAATTTCAACCCTATTAACGAAGCTGACTCAAAAAGCAGCTAAGTTCTAGTGGACTGAGGCTTGCGAGCATAGTTTCCAGGAGCTGAAGGACAGGTTGACATCAACACCAGTTCTTGCATTGCAAGACGGTTCAGAAGGCTATGCGGTGTATTGTGATGCTTCTGGTATTGGGTTGGGATGTGTTCTAATGCAACATGGTAAGGTTATCACATATGCTTTAAGGCAGTTGAGAAAGCATGAGAAGAACTATCCGACCCACGATTTAGAGTTCGCTACAGTTGTACATGCGCTAAAGATCTACAGACACTATTTGTATGGTGTTCATGTTGACATCTTCACAGATCATAAAAGCCTTCAATATATCTTCAGACAAAAAGAGTTAAATCTGCGAAAACGTTGATGGCTTGAGTTACTGAAAGATTACGACGACATTTTACATCATCCAGGAAAGGCTAATGTGGTAGCTGATGCCCTCAGTCGAAGGTCTATGGGTAGTTTATCATATTTAGGTGTTGAGAAGCGTGAGCTAGCGCGAGAGCTTTATCAGTTAGCTAGCTTGGGAGTCAGATTGTTAGAGGCAGAAGATAGTGGGGTAACAATTCAGGACACAGCCGTATCATCTCTAGTTGTAGAAGTAAAATCACGGCAACAAGAGGATCCTAGCTTAGAGCAGCTCAGAGCCAAGGCTCAGAATCAACAGACTTTAGCATTTGATATAGGCAGAAGATGGAGTCCTTAGATATAGTGGTCAATTGTCTGTTCCGAATGTTGCAGGGATTCCGCATCGGATTATGGAAGAGGCACATAATTCCCGTTATTCTATTCACCCTGGTTCGACGAAGATGTACCATGATATTAAGGAGTTCTATTGGTGGCATAGGATGAAGAAGGACGTTGCTGAGTTTGTGGCACAGTGTCCTAACTACCAACATGTGAAGGTTGAGCACCAAAAGCCCGCTAGGCTAGTTCAGGAGATAGCCATTCCTTTGTGGAAGTGGGAAACAATTAATATGGATTTTATTACAGGGTTACCTCGATCGCATCGCAAGTTTGACTCTATTTTGGTAATTGTTGATAGACTAACAAAATCAGCCCACTTCTTACCAGTTAGGGCTACTTTTATGGCTGAAGACTATGCAGGGCTTTATATTAGGGAGATTTTTAGGCTACACGGTGTCCCAGTATCTATTATCTCTGATAGAGGAGCACAATTCACCGCCAACTTCTGAAAGTCCTTCCAGAAAGGACTGGGGACACAGGTTAATCTTAGTACAACCTTTCACCCTCAGACAGATGGCCAGACTGAGCGCAACATTTTGACACTCGAGGATATGCTACGGGCGTGTAAGCTAGACATCAAGGGGAGTTGGGATGACCACTTACCTCTTATAGAGTTCGCATACAATAATAGTTATTATTCCAGCATCTGGCGAAAATGTAGATCCCCCATTGGATGGTTCGAGGTAGGTGAGTCAGGGTTGATTGGACCCGACTTAGTACAACAGACAGTGGAGCAGGTCAAGCTCATACGGGAGAGGTTGCTAACAGCTCAAAGCCGACAGGAGTCATACTCAGATGTGCGACAAAGGGACTTAGAGTTTTGCGTCGATGACTGGGTATTCTTAAAAGTCTCGCCTATGAAGGGAGTTATGAGATTTGGCAAAAATGAGAAGCCTAGTCTAAGATTCATTGGGCCGTACCGGATCCTTCGAAGGGTAGGACGAGTGGCTTATGAGTTAGAATTGACTTCGGGGCAAGAATCTGTTCATCCAGTTTTCCATGTATCTATGCTACGGAAGTGCGTAGGAGACCCTTCTCGGGTTGTCCCAGTTAAGGATGTTCATATCACAACGGAGTTGTCCTACGAGGAAACTCTAGTTGCCATATTAGATCGGCAGGTTCGTATATTGAGGATCAAAGAGGTGACTTCGGTTAAAGTACTATGGAGAAACAAGAATAGAGAAGAGGTGACTTGGGAAACTGAGGATGGCATGAGGTCCAAATATCCTCGCTTGTTTCATATCCCAGGGTGATGACATATCAGTTTATATTGGTGTAGTGAGGTAAGATACCTATCTGATTTTTTTATATTATTGCTTATTATTATTGTTGTTGTCGTTGTATATTTGCTCGCACTGTTATTGCGGTGCTATAGTGCTTAGCAATTTATGTCTTCATGTTAGATGCCTAGGTTATAATTTTTGCATTCTAGGTTCCTGGATAGTGACAAACTTAACAGCGTGAGTTAGATTTTTTTTCATTCGAGGATGAATTTTTCTAAGGAGGGAAGGATGTAACACCCCAACTTTCCAAAACGTCTAAATTAACTCGTATCTTCGTGGAAAGACAAGGAGGGTGAGTAATAAATTAAAAATGATGTGGTATGTCATATTTTAAGTGTTCAAGGGTTGTATCTCAAGTTTTGAAGTTAAGTAAGTGGTAAAATTAAAGTTGGCGAAAGTTATCGTAAGTTTCTTTTTAAAGATTTGTCTAAAATTTGGGTCAAATGTCTTGGTTTTCTCCCAATATATAAAGTGTTAGAAGGCCTATGAGTCTAGTTTGCAACGCACAAAACTTCGTATCAAACCGACATCAGAACAAAAAGTTATGAGGGTTTTACTAGGGACTGCCGGGGTAGAATTCGGGTCGGATAAAAAATATGGTATGTCGGCTTATTTAACGTTTTAAGCCATGAAAACATTCCATTTCAATTCCAAACCAGAGAGAGAGCTTAAGAGAGGGTTCGTATGGAGTTCTAGCATGATGAAGGCTAGTTTTTGACGATTTCTACCATTAAACATTTCCCCCGTGCATAGAAACGTAATCCCTACACATGGTAATCATTTTTCCCTTCTATTAGCTGCGTTTTGAGCTGGTTTTTGAAGATATAAATTTGTAGTTACTGGTGTTTCTTCAAGGTTTACACTTGGTTAACTAAGGTAATCATTTTGGAACCTTTTTATGGTTGTTTTTATGAATTTCTACGTTCGTTTCGACAAGTTGGGGCAATATGGCAAATCTGCTGATTTAAGATTAATTATGAACTATTTATAGGTGCGTACCAGCTGTGTACATATAGTGTTTGCGAAGCTTAGGACATAAGGAACAACTTTTGTGAAGGAACTATGGTCTTTCGAGCGTTCATTGGAAAGGTATGTTAAGGCTATTCCCTACTTACAACATGTTTCCTTAAAGATTAGGAGCAACGTAATTGGGTTGTTATCCTTGTTACACTTGTAGCCATTATTGTTGATTGTTTGCTGCTCGAGTTGATATAATCCTCCCTTGTCGGGATTCATATCTAGTTAGTAGCGTCCCTATGTTGGACATGACTTAGCGGCTATTTGTATATGTTGCTTATAATTAAATGGCTCACTTTTAGCAATTGGATTGTTATTGTTGCCCTTGGGCTATTGTGGTTAGCTGCAGGAATGTTATTTATGCCTAGAAGGGCTTTGTTCTGCCTACAGGGCTATATGGATGCCTAAAAGAGCTATGAGTTGCCTACATGGCTATATTGACGCCTAAGAAGGCTATGTGCTTCCTACATGGCCATGCTGTTGCCTAAGAGGGGTATGAGTTGTCTATAAGTTATGTTGATGCCTAAGAGAGCTATGTGCTACCTACGGGGTTATATTAATGCCTAAGAGGGCTATGTACTGCCTACGAGGCTATATTAATTCCTAAGAGGTCTATGTGACTGCCTACGGGGATAGGGGACTACCGATAGGGCTATTATAGGCTGATTGGCACCTTTCGGGCTTGTGGGGGCCTGAGTAGGTGGTGTTGTATGATGTCTGTACCTGCCGAGCTTATGGGGGATTGGGTAGGTTGTTGTTTTATTATTTTTGATAAGTTTAGATTTAGGAGCAGGTCAGTACACTTATCTTATCCTAGATTTATTTATCAGATTATTCCAGTATATCAGGATACCTCCTCATAGTCTATTGCCTTTCATACTCTGTACATTATTTTGTATTGACGCCCCATTGCCTTGGGGGAGCTGCATTCATGCATGCAGGTCCTGACAGACTAGTGTGTGGGGTGTATAGCTACTCTTAGAGGCTTGTAGTCTAGTATGTGGGGTGTATAGCTATGTTATGGTCATACTGGCCTATGCTGTTGGTTTGTTGAAGCTTGTGAGCTATTTGATGTATTGTATTGATATATACATGCTTTTAGTTTTGGTATAGTTATCATGGTGGTCTCGACGACTCAATCAAGACTTCTGTGCTAGTTGGCTATTTATTTATATGATCTCCTGAGAATTTTTGTTTCTTTTATAGATCAGTTGACAGGGGCCTTGCCGGCCGAGGGCTTAGTTTAAGCCGAGATATACTTGTTTGTTTCCTTGATTGTGTGTGGCTGCCATGCGCTAGTAGAAAATGGTTCAGCAGGGTCGGCTTGGGCCTGAGTTTTGGCATTAGGAGCCAGTTGCTCCCCTCAAGTTTGGGGTGTGACAAAGGGTTAGGCTTACCTACAGGTGGGGTGTAGTAAGTGTCATAATGATTTAAGAAATCAAGTTGTGACAGTTTGGTATCACAACCATGTTGATCGACATCATTTGTATAAGGGCAAATGCCTTGTAAAATCCTGCAGATAGACATGCGTATCCTATCTTTAGGAGGATATAGGGCATTCTTAAGGAATTATCTTTTTGACTCTTATCTTGTGCTTTTTCTTTGCTTAACCTCTAAAATTGCTTCTTTGGAATCTACTTCTCCGAGATGGATAACACAAAGAATTCGATGGACGTGGTGGAGAATCAACATATTCCACTAGAATGAATAACAAGAAGAATTCAATAGACGTGGGCAAAGTATCAACATATTACACTAGTGTTTCAGCAGGTGGTTGGGCTAGAGGGCCTCCGTTGGGCATAAACCTGGAGTTTCAAGGCATCCTTTATCATTTAAAGAGTCTGGGGGCAGCCCAAGCTTTGACAATGTCTTTGGCTACCTCAATTCCTCAATATTCAGTGTTAGGAGGTGTGAGGTATTACGAGGGTACACCTCAGATAGGTGTAATTTTTGGTGCAGCGGGTGCTCCCGCAGAGCAAAGTTGGGTTGACTGGTCCCCAAAACAGGTCATCGTGCATTTCTCACTATCTGTTCGGATTTCTAAAAAAGACTAGGCATATCCCCATATTGTTCCCTTGAAATCAGGAGTTGAGTCAGAGGTTCATTGGAGGGTTGGCTTCAACACTCTGGTTGGTATGAGAGCATCTGATATTAGTAGGGTCTACCTTTCCATTGGTTGTGAGTCATATGTGGGATATGGAAAAGGTCTGCATTGAGAGTTACAAAGATAGCGGTAAGAGACCTCGTCACCAGTACAATGGTGACAACATTCCATTTCGAGGTCAGAATTAGTTCAACGAGAGATATCTTTGTTCTGCAGGCCTATGGAGGTGGCATATCACGTCCCAAAGGGTTCTAAAGTGAGCTGTGGTGCCTACAATAGGTAGAGTTTAAGCCAAATTTCTCGTGGTGGTCATTCTAGACCTTTATGTGTTAGGCCTCATGTTACTCCAGTTTGGTCTTTATAGGTAGTTACTCTCGGTGATGGTTGTTATCAGTTTGGTGAGATATGCAACTATGTTAGATAACTGTATTGTTCACGTTGGGCTTCATGCTATAGAAGTTATTATGATTATGGAGGGCTTGAACAATGATCTAGAGAGTGCCCCAAGAGGGTTGTGTTTCTTTGATTGGGAATAGTGGTTGGGTATCTCCTCGTGCCCTTGCCTTGATAGTCGTGTTGTGGTTGTAGACTTGGGATTGCTAGTCTCCCTTTTTTCCACTCTTTATGGGTAATTTTGTTGTGATTCCGATCCTTGTTCGATATGTCGCTAGACCAGCTTTGCCCAGTGTCAGATTTACGTGGTTTTGAGCCTAGTTGGCTTTGTTGTAAGTTGTTCCTGTTGAGTAGTAATAGGAGATTGCTAGTTTTTGGAGTTATGTGTCAGGTAGTTTCCCATGTTTTTGTGTGGTAGTCTGTTATTATTGCATTCTTCCTTTTCTTAGCCTTTTCTTGATTGCAAAGTTTTTTTTTACTCGTTTAGTCCTTTTATTCGTCCTCTTCTTGTCGTCTCACAGTTTGGTTATGGCTAGCCAGAATTGAGAGGTGTAATCTTTGTGCTTCCTTGTTGTGCCTTGTTGCTGTTGGTGTTGGTTCTTTTCTACTATGAAGATACCCTCGAGGATGGTGTGTAATTTAGAGTTAGAATGGTGGTGTTCATTGGTGGCTTCAAGCGTTAGCTCTGTTGGAAAATTGAAATTTGCTAGAAACGTTCATTTTCAAGATGGAGTCAGTTATTCTTGGTATCCATGATTTGGTTTTTTTTTAAGATGCAAAAGTTACTTTTATAATGATTGGTAACTTGCAGAGTTCATTGATGGGAGTTGATACCTTTGGGACATTACTGACCAAATGACTATGATACACCATCTGCTGGCTTGATTTTCCTTATACTAGGGTGGTGGGTTCAGATTTGCGGTGGTAGAGTAGCTTATGGACTCGTGGTGTCGGTTTTTAGTAAGTATCTTTTATTTGAGTAGGTCCTTGGAGCCAGGCTCAGTTTAGACTTGTCTTTTGTATTCACGTCGTTAACTTTATAAAGTTGTATTTAGCTTGATTTATTGGTCTTTGAGAGCCAAAGGTAGATTTTGGGCCTTGTCTTGGGCCGAGTTCCTTATTTTAGGAGGTTTTGTTACTCGATGTTGAGGAGGAATATGTTGTTCTTTCGAGGTTGGTGTATGGGCGTATAAGAATGTTTCAATTGGTGTTGGAGATGTTCAGGTTAGCTAAGGACCAGTAGAATGCTCTTGATTGTTAGAAGAAGCTAGATTTGAAGCAAAAGTGAGTATTTTGATTTAGGAGTTGAATTGCATCTTCCTTTGTACTGTGTTTGATCTATTATGTAGTTTTGGTGTGGTGTTGTTTTTCTGAGATGAATCTGGTGCTTTCAAGTAAGTTCGATTTCGTTGGGTGAGAGTTAGAGTCAAAAAAGGAATTGGAGGAGTTTTTGGAGTTGAGAAGTGAATTTGAGGATTTCCCTCTTAGCCTAATGTCATTCCCCGAGGCTACTCCTTGAACGCAACACGGGACCTAGGATCCTGAGTGACCCCAAACTAACCCTGCTGGCATAATCATAAGCAAATAAAGATAAACTGAAACAATAAGTACTGTGCAGAAGCTAAATCATGAGATAATCTAAAAATGATGGGGAATACCCATATACTAAATCTGAATAAAGATAACTAAGAGTTTGAATATAAAAGAAAAGTCAAACTCTAAGACTAAAGTTGAAACTAACTATATCTGAAATAATGCCTCTACTGACTAGAAATGCTGAGACATGCCCTAGCTAGATCTAGCAAACCTGAAACTAAAGCTAAAAACAATAAAGATAGTCATGCCAATAGTCCTGGAAGAATGACGACTCACCACTGATGCTGCTGAACTGAAGATCGGGAACCGATCTATGCGTGATCTGATAGCTGAGGACCTGAACCTACATCACGAGAAGATGTAACACAAAGTATGCATCTGTACTTGAAAGGTACTGAGCATGTAGGATAGAGTAATACTGACCAATAACATAACTGAATCAAATGATATATCTTAGCAATGACATGAGATAAGCATGATACAAACTGAGAATACTGAACATGAAATACTGAATGTAATGACCAAGTTTATAACATGCTAAGACTAATTATACTGATAGCATGGTCAATGCAATAGAATCTGACTGAACTGTAAGGGATATACTAATAACCGACATAAAACCACATGAGCTAAATGTGGAGTCCGATGTATAGCCCCATCGAGAGGACCGAATATACCCTGCCACATGTATAGAGGCATGCTGGCGTGATCACTAACATGATGCCCACAGAGGGGACTTACAACCTACAAGGCACGTAGTTCTGGGACTTGAGGGTGACTGACCCTAGTTCACTTGGTATTAAGCTTCCCATATGATTTAGTAATTAACACTTTATGACTGAAATGTTGTAATACTGGATAGCTCAAAACTGTCATGCAAACTGAGAATGCAACACTTATATACTGATAATAGTGCATTCGAAAAATGAGGCATGTTTATATGTAACTAAATGTACTGACCTAGCATATGTAATTCATGAACTAAAAGAACTACATAGCTAGGGTTCTTAGTTTATGCATAAATTTGGGTAAATTAATACTACAACATGATAATATGATATGGAATCATTCTAACAGCTAAAACCCATCAATTCTAACATTCAAGAAACTCTAGGTCTAGATAACATTAAATAAATCAAGATTCTGACTTAAATCTAGGGACCTAATGGGTGAAAGGAACCCACTAGTGAAATCCCACATACCTGGTCACGAATTCCACAGAGAAATCTTTCGATTTTGGGGCTGAAACTGAAGAAACCTTGTTGCGTTCTTGAACTAGGGTTGCTCAACCGCTTTCTCCTTTTATGCTATATTTTTTCTAAGTTTTGATGAATGATCTGACTTAGGTAAGTTCTAGTTATGTTTCTATGCTAAAACTAACTAAAACCACATAGTTTAGGGGTTAAATGACGTAGTTTAGGTGTCCAACGAATAGGGGAAAAGACCAAAATAACCCTACTTAAAAATCTGGCAGGGCTGACCACAACCACTTTCACGAACCGTGAAAGGGACCATGGACCGTGGGACCGGTCGTGGTCCTTAGCTAGTAGTTGCTGATTTTTGAGGTCCTGTCTACGAGCCCTACCACGGACTGTGAAGGTCCCCGTGGTCCTCACTTTGGCTGGTGGTTCGATGGGTCAGATCTGGGGTCTATTGGCTAACCACTACGGACGCCACCATAGTTTGTCGTCAAGACCACGGCCCCTGAAGGGTCCTATGGTCTGACGACTGGGCCTGGTTGAGTCTAACTCACCACCATAGGCAGGTCAACAGACCGTGGACCCTGTCACAGTTCGTGAACCCTATTGTGGTTCACTGGATCAGGCAAGTTTTTACAAAAAAAAATTCAAGTTCTGGTTTTCGAGATGTTACACCTAAGTTCTATGATGACAGTGCTCGATCCGAGATTGTGATATATTTGAGGGTATGGCAGAGTGTGAGGACCTGATATCCTCGTGTTTTTGTGTCTTCAGGCCATAACTATCCTTCTACTTTCATGGACAAAAGTCCTTTTCATAGTGGATGTTATAATGACTCTCCAGGTCATTTTCCTCGTATTCCTATCTTTTTAGTATTTTAAGATTTCCTGTAGCGACCCCAAGTCATTATGACATGTTAGGACTTACAGTTTGGTCGTTTGTTTGAGTTTTGTGCAAATATTCATGTTTTGAAGCCCTTGAAATTGGAACGGTTGGCTTTAGTCAAATGTTTAGGAAAACGGCCTTAGAAAGGCAACTTTAGGCTAGGAGCATAGTTAGTTTAGGCCCCAAGACTTTTGGTGTGAGTTGGTATCGTTAAGTGTTTTAACTTTGAAGCTTATGCAAGGTTTGACTTTAGTAAACATTCTTGATAAACGTGCTTGGATGAGAATTCTATCAACGCGGTTAGCTCTGGAATGTTAAGTTTGGCCTAGAATTACCTTTTGTATAGTTCACGAGGTCTTCAATCTCACTTTGTGCCTTCTTATGGAAATTGAATAAAAGTGGAACTTGGGGATGGGACCCACTTTTCATCTAGACGACCTCATATGGAAATTTTAATAGTTTTGCTGAGTCTTAAACGTCGTATATGATGGGGTAGCATATTTTGTTTGTGTGCATGGGTTTCGAACAAATCCCACGCATCTCGTCGTAGAATTTAGAGTCTAAGCACTTAAGTTTGAGTGTTGGTTGCTATTACATCTATGTGGGGCCGTATTCACGAAGGGGTTTTTACCTAAACTCCCACGTTCGGAGAGCCGAGGGCCGTGTTCAGGATGCCTTAACAGCTGGCCCTATGCATTCGCGAGATGCCCATCGCGTTCAAGGATCACTGAGGCTTGCCTGGCAGTGTTTACATGAGAAATTCCACTTTCGTGGAGTCTAGAAGCTTGGTTGGCTATGTTTGTGGAGCCTAGAATCTTGGCTAGCTGCGTTAGTTATGCTCCTTTGTGTTTATGATGTCCAAATCAGTAGTCTTTTAATTAAGACTAGTGATACGATCATCACCATTCTCCAAAATTTCTAAGGCAATCTCTCCCTCATTTTAACTCCGATTAAGATTATTCGAAGACTGGTGGATCCGTAAAGTTCGTGGATGTGGGGACTTATTGGAAGTCATTGGTGAACCTCTGGTTGAGTCAAAATCCGTATTTAGCTGGCTTTCTTGTCCACTTCTTTGAGCTTATGTGAGTAGTTGTTGCATTTGTTGAAATCTAGCTGTACCGGGACCTCAAATTTTGTTGCATTTTGGAACACAAGTTAAGGGTATGACTTTGGGCCTTCTGACGAAATCAATTTTAAGATTTGCAGTGCGGGTCACACATTCTCATTTTGACTCAATTTTTGTGTACACTTCCAATTGTTGAGAATTTAGTGTCTAAACACCCGTGATGATGTGGTGATCGATAATTTGATATCATGGCAGTGTTTAGAGGAAGTTTGGGAGTGGATAGTCCTTGTCTGGTGGATTCAGAGCGCTCCTGATCGGCTTTGAGGTAGGTTTCAGTCTGTTTTCTTGATTAAGCTTCTTAGATAATGCCTAGTAAAGATTTCATATAATTTCGGATGGTATTTTCTTGGTATTCAGCTTTCGTCTTGTTCATTCCATCTTTTCTTGATTTCTTAGGAGCCTTAGGCTTATTGTGGGTGTTGGGATCCTTCGTTTTTACTTGTAGCTTCACTTGTGGTCTAAATGATCTCGCTTATCCTTGTTAGGATTGATACATTGTAGGCTTAGACTAGGTTCAACCTTAGATGCCTTAGGTCTTGTTTTATCGCCCCTGTAGTTTTGATTCATTCCTGATATTGCTTAGGTTGAGTTGTTCTCCTTGTGTTGGTTCTTATGACCTTGGTGGCTAATCGTAGCCATGGGTTTGTCCTAGCAATGCTCGATCATGGGCTGGAGAGGTATGGTTGGGGCTGGGCATCATCTGTTGAATTTCTCCTTCTTTATTGATTTGAAAGATCTTCTTGATACCTTCCCTTGTTGTTTAGCGGTAGGCATGTTGTACCCTTATTTAGCGTATGATCATATTATTGGGACCGAGGCCGTATGCGAGGAGCAGTTGGATCCCAGGTTAGTACTCTCCACTTGATAGCGTTGTTAGGTTGGCTGTATTGTTATTTGACTTGAGTATCTTCTTTGAATGCTGGTGATGGCATGCATTACATTGTTTGTTCATTTTTGTGGATTTTGTGGTACGATCTCGACTCATGCAATTGCATAGTTATCGTTCATGATGAGATATTTTTTTACTTAGCTTTTATTCTGAAATGGTTTTGACAGGAGTCATACTATCTAGATCACTTCATTTACTGGTTTTTTAGATTATGAGGCATTAGGGACGGGGTCCATTCCTACTTCAAATATTAAAGGCATCTCAAATATGCTTAGTTTTACTTGACTACCGGAGGCGTTGACATCTTTTATTGCATACTTTTGTTATACTTACGCCCCCGAGTTTACTATTTCTAACTGGGCAGCTGATAACACTCAACTACATTTCATCCAATTCTAAGTGTAGGCGGTTGCAATCAATTATAAACTCAACAAAAAGTTGGGGTCGATCCCATAGGGAGTAATACAGTAGAGAATTCAATTTCGAAGTGAAAGGAGTGTTATAATCATTTGTAGAAGTAGAAATTATCGAAACAATTAAAGTAAATGGCACAGGTTTGACAATTAATGTGAATTGGGGGGATTAGAGTGAACAATTAACAACTACGAAAATAC
This sequence comes from Solanum stenotomum, assembly GCF_019186545.1. NCBI lineage: Eukaryota > Viridiplantae > Streptophyta > Magnoliopsida > Solanales > Solanaceae > Solanum > Solanum stenotomum. The sequence continues at coordinate 34,196,451 of NC_064283.1, forward strand.
GAGAGTGCTCAAGTAGAGAAGGATCCTTGGGGATGTGATCGATTAATTGCGAATTTCACTATATGGGTGATTAATATTTACTAAAAAGGCATTGAATCTTAGTGGGTAGGCTAGGTTTTAAGTCTAACAGCTATTTCCCAATCAACTATTACAAATCAAGCGAGTTCTGTTGAACCTCGGTATGCCCATCAACTATGACCAACCCAAAACCTCAATTAATCTACTCTCTCAAGCTAGATTAGTAGGATCGAATTCAGACCCACTTTCTCAAGCTAAATCCTCAATAACCCAATCACTATAATCATTTATTGATAACTTTAATTCTAAAACCTCTTTCTCAAGCAAGCATATAATACTAAGCTAGAACTGTATTTGCAACTACAATTCATCAACTAAAACTCAATTATCAATTGAACCCACTTAAAATAAACAATTAAATCAATAAATACTAACACCCATATGCCAATTCAGACAATTAATCACATAATCATACACCCAAGAATGGCGTTTTAGCCAAACATTATAAAAAACAAGAAAATGTTACAAATTATGTTCTACATCAGTTTGGGTAACAAATTGCACGTCTTCACAATACTCAAAATTAGTTCAAAATCCAAACCCAACTCTAAATTTCTACTCAATAACTCAAAGAACAGTGTTAGGGATCAAAATCACAATGTAGGAACTCTAAGAAACACAGAAATATCGCTAAAACATTGGAACTCTCATAACTCTTTTAAGAATCACATTTATTCTTTCCTAGATTTTTGGCTTTGGAGAAATTTAATGGAATTAGTCGAACATCGCCGACCAGGTTGGAGATGCACCAAATGTCCCTTTCCATTGCCTTATTCACTTGACTTTTCACCATCCACCTTCTGTGACTTTAGGCGATCAGGATTTCCATTGCTAATCCAGTCGGCGCTTCGCTGAAATGCCATTTTCCATCACCGAGTTGGCTTTCTCCTAGGGCTCGCCTGCTGTAACTTTTGGGGAGCTGAAGAGCCACTCGACGAGTCACTAAGTGAACTTGGCGTTCGCCAGATTTGCTCTTCTTCAACTTTTTAGCTTTTCCGCTCCTTTTTGCCTGGTAATGTCCTTGCCTAGCTCTTTTGCCTTCATAGCTGCAAATTAGCACTTTAACATCAATTTAGAGCGTAAAATAGGCATTAAGGACACTAAAACTCTTCATATTAAGCCCTAAATGAGTCGAAACCCCTGACTACTCAACACCCCATTTTTGATAATGCTCAACCACACTTCATCCAATTCTAAGTGTAGGTCATCGTAATCAAATATAAACCCAACGAAGAGTTGGGTCGATCCCACACGGAGTGATACGGTAGAAAATTCAATTACGAAGTGAAAGAAGTGTTCTAATCGTTTGTAGAAGTAGAAATTATTGAAACAATTAAAGTAAATGGCAGGGGTTTGACAATTAATTAATGTCAATTGGGGGATTTGAGTGAACAATTAACAGCTATGAAAACATTGGAGTAATCAAGTAGAGAGGGATCCTTGGTGATGTGATCGATTAATTGCCAATTTTGCTATATGGGTGCTTATTATTACTAAAAAGGTGTTGAATCTTAGTGGGTAGGGTAGGCTTTAAGTGTAACAACTATTTCTCAATCAACTATTATGAATCAAGCGAGTTCTCTTGAACCTCGACAAGCCTATCAAATATTAATAGCTCCAAACCCTAATTAATCTACTCAGTCGAGCTAGATTAGTAGGATCAAATTCATACCCACTTTCTCAAGCTGAATCCTCAATAAACTAATCATTAATTGATAATTTTAATTCTAAAACCTCTTTCTCAAGCAAAAATAGAATACTAAGTTAGAACTGTATTTGCAACTACAATTTATTAATTAAAACTGTACAATCAATAGAATCCACTGCAATTCAACAATTAAATAGTAAATACTAACACCCATAAGCTAATTGAGACATTTAATCACATAATCACATGCCCAGGAATGGGGGTTTTTGCCAAACATTATAAAAAACAAGAAAATGTTACCAACTATGTTCTCCATCAGTTTGGGTAACAAATTGCAGGTCTTCACAATGCTCAAAATTAGTTCGAAATCCAAACCCAACTCTAAATTTATACTCTAGAACTCAAAGAACAGTGTTAGGGATCAAAAACCCAATGTAGGAACTCTCAAAAACTTAAAAATATAGCTCAACACTTCGGAACTCTCAGAACTCTTTTAAGAATAGCATTTATACTTTCCAGATTTTCTGCTTTTGAGTCATTCGACGGAATTAGTCGAGCATCGCCTACCAGGTCAGCGATGTGCCAAATGTCCTTTTCCATCACCTTCTTGACTTGACTCTTCACCATCCACCTTTTGTGACTTTAGGCGATCAGGATCTCCATCATGGATCCAGTTAGCGCTTCGTCGAAATGCCATTTTCCATCGTCGAGTTAGATTTCTCCCAGGTTTGTCCTGCTATAACTTTTGGCGAGCTGAAGAGCCACTCGGAGAGTCGCCGAGTGGTCTTGGCGATTGTCAGCTTTGATTTTCGTCAACGTTTTCAGCTTTTCTGCTTCTTTTTGATCGGTAATGTCCTTGCCTTGCTCTTCTGCCTTCATAGCTGCAAATTAGCACTTTAACATCAGTTTAGAGCATAAAATAGGCATTGAGGACACTAAAACTCTTTATATTATGCCCTGAATGAGTGACTAATCAGCACACCAACTTAAACTTTTTCTTGTTCTCAAGTAAAACACAAGATCAATCAGTTCAACAGAGATGTCGACAAATAGTGCTACTCAAGACTCAACATGAATGCACACAAGAGGTTCAAACTACCCATGCAATGTTCAATTATGCACTACAAGTTTCAAACTGTGATTAGCCATCATCAAATAGAACTCAAACTTACAATGCTTGCTTCAAATGCAAGCTCAACATGAGTATTCTAATGCCCTCACATCAACAATGATTCCATACTCACACAAAGATCATCAAAATTTCAGAATTTAGGAATCAAAAGAAACTCTCACACTCCCAAAGATAAACACATGCATGATTTTCCCCATAAGCTTGCCTGTATTTTCCAATCAGCATGACATTACGTAACGGGGCTGAGGGTAAAGGTATGATCATTTTGGTTTAGTGACTTCTACCTTCATGAAGCATGGCCAGCATTTTACTTTTTCTCCTTTTCTTTCACTATTTTCATTTTCACAATCCATCCTATGTTCTTTTAACCGTGCTCATTGGATACCCCCATTTCTTTTCTCCATTGCACAAACTTTATTTCAACAATTTTTTTCTTTTTCGATCTTTTTCTTCTTTCGCTTTTGTTCTTTTTAAATTTGGAGGGGTTCCATCTTTTTTCAACCCGATTCTTCAAGGGAGAATTTCTCAAACTTCTTGACTTTCCTCCTTATTTACCACGCCCCCAACTTAGGCTTTTGGCCTAAGTTGGCTATTCAAAAGGACCAATGCCTCATGAAGATTTTAGGTGAGAAGGGAAGAGGTTAAATGTCCTCAAGTTTCATCCAAAGAAAAGGATAGGCTAAAATGGTGCAAAGCAAGGTTCACACTCTCACAAAGTGGTCACAAAGAGGTATAATAGCAATTTTTGTTCACTCTCCACAACATTTTCCTTATGCAACTCAAATTTGCCTTATTGGAATTGCACACACATATCGTTCAATCAAGAGCACTATTCAAGTCATCGGTATTGATCGCAACCGACACTCAAATTTGCGAGAGAACATCCACATTCACAAACATCAAGAGCTATTTTTTTTTAATTTGGGTCAAAACCAACATTCACATTAAAAACCAATTGTCACAAACAAAATCAAGCATTCACAAAACAAAATCTATCCATAAAAATAGCCCAAAAGAGGCAGGTATGAGTATACCTCACCCCGCCAAACAAAAGTAGAAATTGTACTCAAATACAAATAAACTAAAAAGTCTATAAATAAAGTTGTAAGAGAGTCAAGATCTCCCTGTCAGGTTAAGCCTTAGGTAACTCTACATATCTGTGACTCCCTTAGTCTGGGCATCAGTGCACGACTCAACTTAATCCTTCGCTCCACTGGAGCCCACCATAGATGTATCTGAAGTGAAGCCTCCACAACTGTCTGCACCATTGTGCCCTTGATGTCTTCATCATACACTGTTGTATCTCGTATACCAAGCTCCTCTTCATCAGTCTCGGCATAGAACTCTCAGACCCAAAAAAGAATGTAGTATCCTCGAGGCCTGGTGAAGATCTCAAATTTGTGGAACTTGATAATGTTCCACACCTCTGGATACCTGTTTAATTCTCCATCTATAGGCAACATCTTCTCCTCAAGAATGGTTCTCAATCCCGCAACCTTCAATCTGTTCAACAACCAGAGAGGAGTGGCACCGGAGGTACCTTTCCTACTATCAGTGTTGGAGGTGGAGTAGGTGTAGGAGGCACTGGGATCCTGGCAGGATCATGTAGTGACTAGAGCGTAGCTTTACTCTCCTCGTCTATGGAGTATGATCATCATTCGACTCAGACACGGAGACTAGCGATCTATCCCAAAGTTTCCCTTACTTTCTGACTCTAGAGTAGTGAGGTGGGTGGCATAGATGCCCGTACTTTCGGAGCTCTCCTCAATCAGACTTGTACCTACAAGCCCCCTGCCTTTCTAGTGTTCTTTACCCAGTCGGAGGAAGTTTAGCTTGCGTGGCTCTTGAGGAAGCAACACCATCGTTGTTCACTATTCCCCGTACTCGCTTACGGGGTGGTTCATTCCTTTCTAGTACCTTTAGTCTGGCCATACCTTCAAAACAACATCGAATAAATCAATACGTTAGAAATAGTTTGAAAAATTATCAAAGTACAAAAACTGTAGGAAAACTCACCGAGTAGTTCGGTGAGTCACTGAACCCATTCGACGAGTAACCGAACCCATTCGGCGAGCCAAGTCGAGCTCTCCAAATGTTACAAAATCAGATTTCTAAGAATTCAGCACAAGTCAGCGATGTCCAGGGCCTTTTGGCGATTTAAAATTAGCTTCCCTAATGTTACATAATATTTTCTAAAATTTGGGCTTAGAAAGGGCGATCTAATAATCACTCGGCGAGCTCAGGGGTATCGTCGAATATTACAGAAACATTTCATCAAATATGGAGGATAAAAAGTCAATCCAAGATTCATTGGGCGAACAGTCAAACTATTCGGCGAGCTCGACTAAGCTCGCCAAAAGGTTCTTCGTGCCGGATTTTGACCCCAACCTCCAATTTCTAACCCACAGCCAATGAGAATAAAATTAAACACCTATTGTACGTAATTAAGGTCAGACCCAAACCATTAATGACCTCGGGGTACTCAGACTTCCCCCAATTTGTCTAAAATAGACCAATCGACGTCTTTTGCCCTTAAAAATGACGTCACCCACTCTATTATTGGGAAAAGTTAGTTGATCGGTGAAATTAGGGTTACTTAGACTTCACCCTCATCAGACCCAACATAAAAACAACACACACCCATAATTTTGATCAGTAACACACGAGATTCGACAATCAAAGTCTAAAACACACATAAACAAAGTACGACAAGGGCATACACTAACCCAATTCATCAAACAATCAAGATTACACAAATAATTCAACAAGGATATGAGCATGCATTTGGAAACTAAAAAAAATTAAAGTGGGGTTCGAATCACCAACCTCGAAATCAGACAAATAAGTTTTATGCAAGCAAACACAAATGCTACAACTTAAAGATTCCCCCGAGTATATGATCCCCACACGAACTTAACAAGCAAGAAGATCTAAAATATGGTTGTGAAAGTCCAAAGGTCGAAAAATAAGAAATGAAGGAAGATTTTGAATTAAAATGATTGAGGCCATTTTGACCCTTCAGTTCGCGCCAGTCGGCGACACCCAATTATGTCGCCGACCATTCAGTGATGCGCCAAATTGTTCTTTAGTCCCCCAAAAGTAACAGAATCCTGCCATTACGTTGGTCAAAATGATGGTCTAGATCGGGCTCGCCGACCTGTTCGGCGAGTTGCTGACTGGTACCTAGGCTTGCCTAATTGCTCCTCTTCCAAAAAATTTGAATTTTCACCTTGCACATCCAACACCCGTTATTCAAATAAAAACATTAAAAATTAAAAACTTGGGTTGCCTCCTAAGAAGCGCCTTATTTAGCATCTGGCATGATGAAAACACACTTTCAAGCTTCATTTTTTGGGTTAACCATGGTATCACTCGGTAATACTCCTTTTGGTCTTGGGTTCAAATGAGTCGTGATTTGACCCATTTGTGTTTGCAGCTGCTTAATCGATACCGAATGTGAATTAACTATTTGGTTCAGAGATAAGACGACAACTTTCATTTCCTTTAGCACTTTGTCCGACCCTTCAACTTTGTTGAGAATGCGTGCAAGCATATCTTAAGTGCGGAAATTTTTAGGATTAGCTCTTTGCGCTTTCGGCATTTGACGCTCATAGGGAGGTACATATCTCTCTTCGTCACCATCCTTCTCTCTCGAATTTGTTCCACGGTCACGCCATTCCCTATCACAATCTCTCTAACTCTCATCACGCTCTCAATTCCAACCTTGGTTTCAACCCAGCCTTGGATAATTATGTCTGAAACCTCCTCCTTGATTTGCTAGGAAGTGTACCTCTTCATTGTACATAACTTCAAATTTTGCTTCGTCTGGATTTACTCCACTAATTCCAACTACATTCACAGCTTTAGAACCACTACCCATGACATGTTTTGATAATAGATCCATTTGGGTCATCAGTTTAGCCATGTTTTTATCCCTCCTTTGGTCTTTTTCAATTTTTTCCTTTGTCATCCTGAATTTCAAAGGAGACACTTGATATTTCCTAGTGTACGAAGCACGGTTAATCTTTGTCATTCCATCAAGAAAAGTAGATGCTATTTTAAATGGTTGTTTCATAATTCTCCTTGGAAAAGCTGATCAGCCACACCTTTGTTGACTGAATCTAGACTCCAGTAGAAATGTTGTAACAACACGTTGTTCGGGATTCCATGAGTTGGACATTGGAGTAGGAACTTCTGAAACCTCAACCATGTCTCATGAATTGGTTCACCATCCAATCGTTTGAAGCCCTGAATATTATCTCTCAATGCCAGCATCTTCAAGGGAGGGAAGAACCTTACATAGAACACATTAGTGAGCTCGTCCCAAGAAGTAATTGAGTCCCTTGGAAAGTCGGCTAACCACTTTGTTGCGTCCCCCATTAGAGAAAAAGGGAACAAACGAAGTCGGACTGACTCCTGAGATATGTTTGTGAACGAAAATGGCCCACACATGTCTAAAATATTTCTGAAGTGGTCAGAGGGGTCCTCATGAGCCAGCCCTCCGAATAAACCCTTTATTTGCAACAACTGAAACATAGTGCTAGTTACATGAAATATCGCATTGCGCACAACTGGAGGCAACAAAATAGCACCCGCACTTCCCAACTGAATTTCATTGACATTATGCAAGTTACCGATGTCATCATTATGCCCAAGTTGGCTAGCATTGTTCCCGTTAACACTCATACCATCACCAATTCAATTGCAGCCAACAACAAACTAAAGTAAATTGATTCAACTACAACACAATCAATTCACAACGAAACTTCACTAAAAGAATTCTAAACACCACTCCCCAACAACGGTGCCATTTTTGATAATCTTCAACTACACTTCATCCAATTCTAAGTTTAGGTGGTCGCAATCAAGTATAAACCAAAGGAAGAATTGGGTACGATCCCACAGGGAGTGATACGGTAAAGAATTCAATTACGAAGTGAAAGAAATGTTCTAATCAGTTGTAGAAGTAGAAATTATCAAAACAATTAAACTAAATGGAGGGGTTTGACAATTAATGTCAATTGGGGGATTAGAGTGAACAATTAACAGCTACGAAAACAGGGGAGTAATCAAGTAGAGAAGGATCCTTGGGGTTGTAATCGATTAATTGCTAATTACGCTATATGAGTGATTATTATTTACTAAAAAGACGTTGAATCTTAGTGGGTAGGCTAGGCTTTAAGTGTAACAACTATTGCTCAATCAACTATTATGAATCAAGTGAGTTCTCTCAAACCTCGACAAGCCCATCAAATATTAATAGCCCAAAACCTCAATTAATCTACTCTCTCGAGCTAGATTAGTAGGATCGAATTCAGACCCACTTTCTCAAGTTGAATCCTCAATAACCCAGTCACTAAAATCATCAATTGATAACTTTAATTCTAAAACCTCTTTCTCAAACAAGCAAAAAATAGTAAGCTAGAACAGTATTTGCAACTACAATTCATCAATTAAAACTCAACTATCAATTGAATCCACTTCAAATCAACAATTAAATCAGTAAATAATAACACCCATAAGCTAATTGAGACAATTAATCACATAATCACACCCCTAGGAATGGGGGTTGAATGGGGGGTTTTAGCGAAACATTACAAAAGATTAGAAAATGTTACCAACTATGTTCTCCATTAGTTTGGGTAACAAATTGCAGGTCTTCATAATGCTCAAAATTAGTTCAAAAACCAAACCCAATTCTAAATTTCTACTTAAAAACTCAAAGAATAGTGTTAGGGATCAAAAACCCAACGGAGGAGCTCTAAAAAACTCAGAATTATCGCTCAAAACTTGGGAACTCTCAAAACTCTTTTAAGAATGGCATTTATACTTTCCCAGATTTTTGGCATTGGAGCTATTCGACAGAACTAGTCGAGCATCGCCGACCTGGTCGACAACACGCCAAATGTCCCTTTCCATCGCCTTCTTGATTTTACTCTTCACCAACCACCTTCTGTTACTTTAGGCGATCAAGATCTCTGTCGCCGATATTAGTACCGTCTTTGGCGCTCATATTAAACTTAGTACCGTCTTTGGCGCTCATATTAAACTTCTACCCCATGTAGATATCAATTTGAGTTATTGCCGTTGATTTGGAGTCATACAGAGCATCTTGGAATTTCGAAGACAAGGGTGAGCTCCTGACATTTGGAGTTACCAGTTTCCACCTTTTTGGTTAGGCTTAGTCTTTATATTGTATTCAGAGACAACCTGTACTTATGTTGTATTTGTAAAAGCCTTGTTTTCTTATTTTTGGTAAGATTATCAACTACTAACGGATGTAAGGTCTTGGGTTGGTTCATGATTAATATTGCTACTGATTATCCTTTCTTCGCTTTATTCTATGATTTATGCTTTTTATTTTTTACTTTCACTGGTAGTCCATCGCTTATGGCTCTGAGCTAAGGGATAGGATTACCTAGTGGTGGGGTGTAGTAGGTCCCATCATGATCTGAGAAATCATGTTGTGACATTACACTTACTATGTTATTGGTGTCTTCTAAATTATAATTTTTACAGACCACCTTGTGAGACTACAATGGGTATGTTGTTATGATTTTTTTTTTGCTTCTATGAAAAAACATCTAGAAATACTTTTGAAATATTGACCAAGCACAAATGATTTCTCTAGCATTAACAAAAATACTTTTTAAATTAATTAGCCAATTAACACACTTATTTATTAGTCGAAAGGTATAGTCATCTTTATCTCTAAGGACAATAATAAGATATTGTCAATAATTGAGAGACCACTATTATCTCTGTATAATCCTCTTTCCTATAAGTAAAACATCCACTTAATATACATGATGTATATATTAGCCTGCGACAATTGCAGTTGAATGTATCAGATTTCATACTGTGAATATAATGTATGCTTCCCAATACCAAAACTACCCTACATATATAGTTATAAATATGACATGTAATGGTTATATTTCACAAGACATCAGATTCTTCAATTGAAGGAAAAAACATATTTAAATTTGTTGGCAATCGAGAAATCCTTAAAAGCTAGCAATACTAATATCTGAAACCTGGTGAATAATGTCAAACTTTTATCCATCACAAAGTTTGAATCATTCACGATTACCATTACATGAAATCCAAAATTCATCTCTTTTTGTGAGGTCTCAAAAGTTTCATTTCAGTCAAATGGTACAAAAAAAGCCCATATTAATTCTCCTACACTTTTTACTAACTCTAACACATTAAGCCAGCCTAGCATTTGGCATTTTGATCCAGTAGCTGATGAGTCCACAAATTGGACTCATTTATTGCTTTATTTTGATAGAAATAGTGTCCTCAAATGTTTATTTTGTCTCAATATCTAATGAAAACTCTTAAGTTCAGGTATTGGAAGTTTTAGTGGAAGCACGGACACTTAGGCACAAAAAGGAACAAAAAGGCTGAAAAGAACGAAGAATTTAAAGCCTGAGCATCGCCAAGCACACTTGGTGATTCGCTGAAGGGACGTACTCCGCTCTTTGTTCCAGTACGCGAAGCCCTGAAGGAGCAGGATCAAAAAGGCTATCAAAGGAGCAGTCGACATTTTGCCGAATAATTCCACGAAGCAGTACTATGTTGCCCAATGACATAGAGCACGACAATGCTAAAGGATAGTGCAAGACGGCGATGAAGTACACCAAAGGGCGAATCGTCGAGTTAATTGGCGATTCCAACTAACCTCGCCAAAAGATTTGCCAGCACTATTTTCTGAAGTCTATAAATACTAAACTTTCTATTGATTTTTAAGGAGTCGAACATTTTATTTAATTTTCACAATAGAATAGTACTTTTTGGATATTTTCTCACAAGCTTGGAGATTATTTTTTGGGAGACTTGAAGAAAGAAGGATTTCATCTTCCCCAAGTTGGAAGTGGGTTTTCTCCATTCTTCTTCCTTTGCTTAAATTCAGGTTTAATTCCTTATACCCATTTGGTTTTAATATCATTTTAGGTATATTTTTTTAATTCTTGATGAGTGGCTAAAACCCCCTATTCTTGAGGTGTGATTTAGCAAATATGTGTTGACATTACTGTTGGGTCTTGCTTGCTGATAGGTTAGATGTATTTTAATGGTGATTTCATCACCTAGTGGTTGTGGTTTAATTTAATGGGTTTGTAGTTGCAAATACGAAACTATCTATGTGTTTTCGGCTTGCCTGAGAGGGAGGTCGCAAAACCAAGACCGCTAGACTGATGGCCTAAGGAGTGGGTCGAAATAAGGTTCAGCCTAAGAGGGTGAGCCCTAGTCCCATATCCGAACACTCAGGTCGAGAGAGTGAGTGGGGTAAGGCGTAAGCTGGCCTTCATGCGGTAAATGGGTGTCTGAGAGGAACATATTTGAAACAGGGTAGGTTGCCCGAAAAGGAACTTATTTCCATCTAAATCTTAGCCTAGTAACTATTATCTTGCAAATTTCCTATAGAAAGCATGTACCCAACGATTTATCTCAACTTGTATTGTGGTCACACCCCAAGAACTTGTCCCCATACTTGATTTTCTTGTTATTGTTGTTGTTTTAACTACATGTGACAAAACCCGCCATTTGATATTTCACACCTTTGTGTCACCCTTTTTAATTTACAATAATTTTAATCGTTAATGTGTTTAGCTACGACTAGTTAGAACTAAATTTTATTTTTCTATTAATTCTCAAAACTACTCCCTTGGGACACGACCCCAACCCTTGGTTGGGTTACTATATTATCAACGATCGTAGACACTCGTACCGAAGGTTAGTGTCTTTGGTCACAATAAGCATTAAAATGGCGCCGCTCCCAAGGAGTGGTGTTGTTTGGGAATTATTAGTTAAGTAGAATTTATGTTTTTAGTAGTTGTAGTTTTACTAATTTTACTTTTAGTTAAATTTTGCTTGTTTATGTGTTGAAACAGGAAGAATGAGTATGAATGATGACAAAGGTCCCAAATGGACCAAGTACTATCTTCTCTCTACCTAGAGCCAAAAGAGGGGTGGGCTTATGAAAATGAGGCAAACCTCACTAATGAAACTTGAGTGAGGAGTTGCATCGTGCCACGACGTAAACTAAGGCGCTGCTTGGGAGGCAACCCAAGACCCTTTTATTGCTTTATTTTTGTTTTGGTAAATAATGGTGTGTTGATTGTGTAGAAAGTGTGGAAAGTGTTTGAAAAGTGCAGGTTGGCGAGTGAATGGTCCAGTCAGCGCATCGCCGAGGAGGTCGACAAGCCCGACCTAATTCATCGTTTGACTCAAGACATCTTCAAATTAGAGTCTGCAAAACTCGGCAAGCCAAGGAGAAGCTTGGCATATCGCTGACCAGGTCTGCGATCGTGATCTAGTCCGTCGTTTGGACCCCCACATTAACTACAGGTCCTATAAAACTTAGCGAGGGAAGTGACCACTCGGCGGATTTCCAAGTGTGTTGGCGAGCACGATTAACATCGCCAACTAGGAGAGAACTGGATGGTTTTAAGGCCAAAGGTTCAAAAGTTTCAAATTCTTTCACTTTCCCTCACATTTTATCTTCTCAAACTCACACCCGCACTCTAATTTATATATTTTAAAAATTTTAGAGTATTTTAGTCGTTGATTTGTTCTCGAATTTAGATTACATTGTCGCCTAGCATTTTAAAATTATTTTAATCGGCATCTAAGGTTGGTTTTCCGTACTCCGAATTTATTTTTAGCAATTTTGTAGTCATTTGCAATGATCGTATCTTAGTGATGTATGTTGGGCCTCTCTGATCTTAATTGTTTTTGCTTATGCCTGTGAAAATCTTGCCCATTGTGTTTATATTGTTAAAATCCCATATTTTTGTGTCTTAAAATCAGTTAAATCTTGTGGGGTTGTGCTTGCATGTTGTTGAGTCTAGCAGGGAGAAGTCTAAGTATCCCGAGATATGGTAAAGACCAATAATGTCATGCCATCCTGGAAAAGAGCACGGGATATCACAATAATGAAAGTGGGTCAAATCCTCCCAAGAAGAAAAGTCAAGAACCTCCACCTGGAAATAAAGGCAAGGGCAGGAGGCATATTTCTGATAAGGAGACTAGTCCCCAAGGCTCCTATATCCCTTCATAGGCCCGAGATTCTATGCAACTCTATGAAATTTTTTAGCGGATACACCTGTGGTAGCTCCTGGTGGATTTGGTACTACTTTTCCTTCTAAGGTGACCCCGGGCACTGATACCCAAGTACAAACTATTGCACCGGGCACTGAGGCCCAGATAGATAAAGAGACTGCATAGACATGATCCTTTTTTTACCTCTCTCTGTCTTACTTTCTTTCACTTTTGGATACTTTACTTCATTTGCATTTGAGGACAAATGGTTTTTATTTGTGGTGGGGTGAGGCCCACCTTTCATGTGTTGATTATGACTCTTGTTTTCTTTATATATTGGGTTTTTAGGTTAAATTGTGTTATACATTGCTTTTTGTGGAAGGTTTGAGCTTGTGGCTCGTTACTTTTAATTGAAAATGATTTTTGAGCTTGTGGCCCACCTTTCGTGTGCTGATTATGACTCTTGTTTTGTTTCCACACCTTTTGTGTGTATAGTTGTGTTTTGTGTGTACAGTTGGGTTGTTCTACTTTTTAATTATGTTTTTAAAACTGCTTTGGGATTGTTTGAGCTTGTGGCTCCGTTTCTGTTAGTTTTTAATTGCAAAATGATTTTGACCCTTCCAAAAAATTTTGAATTTTTTGCACATTTCTGCCACCTCTCATGTGTTGAATGTGGCTATTATTTTGCAAAAATTTGAGTCTTGGTTTCGATCAATACCGATGACTTCAAAAGTGCTTACAATTGAACAAACATGAATGTACGGCTACAATGAGGCCAAATGAAGTTGTATAGACAATATGTGAACTCTTTGCATCTCGTTGTGATTAGCCATTTATCAAATTGATTCTCTTGTAATGACCGTTGCACACTAGCGAAAGTCTGTAGTCTTGTTTGACTTAAGTGTCGATGCCGTGTGTGATGAGCTTACTTTGAACCTTGCATGAATAAATCTAGAATTTGCCCTGTTAGTCTGATTGATTTAGAAAGGTGTGCTCTTGAAATGATCTTAGGCAACTTTAAAGAGTGTGAGCCAAATTTGACATATACCTCTTTTGTGGCCTACCCGTGAGCGTGTGAAACTCTTTTGAACACCCTTTGAGCCTTACCTCTCTTTGGAAGAACCTTGATGAACCCTAGACTTTACTTGACCCACTACCTATAATCCTCTTGATTTGTGGTTTAGCGAATAGCCAACTTAGGCCTAAAGCCTAAGTTGGGGGTGTGGTAAAAAGGAAAAGGAGAAGTCAAGAAGTGCAAGAAAAGTCCCCCTTAACCTTTGGTGTTGTAGAACAATGGAAACCCTTCGGAAATATATATATATATATATATATATATATATATATATATTTGGAATAAAGTACCTAAGAAATCCGGTTTCCAAGAAATCAATGGAGGTGAATAAAAAGATGACTTAGAAGCACTAGAAAAAGAGTTGATAAAGAAAAAGAAGGGAATGGCTTTAGAACACCACATCTCACGAGGATGAAAAGTCAATGAGCCTAAATGACCATACCTTTGCACTCACCCCCATTACAAGCCTTAGAAAGACCTTTTTGATCTTGAGTGAGCCGAACCGAAGATCAATTGGAAAGTAAGGGCAAGATATGGGTGAAAACATGCACTGTGTTCCTCTTTTTGAATGTGAGCGTTGCATCTAGTTCCTGATCTTGAATTGTTTAATCTTTGTGTGTGAATATGGAATCATTCTTTATGTGAGGGCATTTGGATACTTTTTGTTGAGCTTGAACTTGCACAAGTAGCAAGTATTGCGAGCATGAGAATCTTTGGTAATGGAGTGTCACAACTTGAATCTTTGAGTATAGAGTTGATCTATGCATGAGTAATTTGAGTCTTGCTGTGTGCATTCATGATTGAGTATTGTGTAGCACTGTTTGAGACATCCTTTTTGAATGACTGAACTTAAGCTTGCTTGAGGACAAGCAAAAGTCTAAGTTGGGGGTGTTGATCAGTCCACAAATTGGACTCATTTAGGGCTTTATTTGATAGAAATAGTGTCCTCAAATGTTTATGTTGTCTCAATATATGATGAAAACTCTTAAGTTTCAGGTATTGGAAGTTTTAGTGGAAGCTTGGACAATTAGGTGCAAAAAGGAATAGAAAGGCTGAAAAGAACGAAGAAGCTGAAGCATGAGCATCGCCAAGCACACTTGGCGATTTGCCGAAGGGACGCACTCTACCCTTTGTTCCAGTACGCGAAGCCCAGAAGGAGCAGGATCAAAAAGGCAATGAAAGGAGCATTCGGTGTTTTGCCGAATAATTCTGGAAAGCAGTACTATGTTGCCCAATGACACAGAACATGACAATGTTGAAGGCTAGTGCAAGACGGCAACGAACTACACCAAAGGGCAAATCTTCGAGTTAATCGGCGATTCCGACTAACCTCGCCAAAAGAACCGCCAACACTATTTTTTGTACTCTATAAATACTAAACTTGTTATTAATATTTAAGGAGTCGAACATTTTATTTTAATTTTCACAATAGAATAGTATTTTTTGGATATTTTCTCACAAGTTTGGAGAGGGTTTTTTTGGGAGACTTGAAGAAAGAAGGATTTCATCTTCCCCAAGGTGGAAGTGGGTCTTCTCTATTCTTTTTCCTTTGCTTAAATCAAGGTTTTATTCCTTAAACCCATTTGATTTTAGTATCCTTTTAGGTGTATTTTGTTATTTCTTGATGTGTGGCTAAAAAACCCCATTCTTTGGGTGTGATTTAGCAGATATGTGTTGATATTATTGTTGGGTCTTGCTTGCTGATAGGTTAGATGTATTTTAATGCTGATTTCACCTAGTGGTTGTGGTTTAATTTAATGGGTTTGTAGTTGCAAATACAAAACCACCCATGTATTTTTTGCCTGCCTGAGAGGGAGGTCGCGAAACCAAGACCACTAGACTGATGGCCTAAGGAGTGGGTCGACATGAGGTTCAACCCGAGAGGGTGAGCCCTAGTCCCATATCCTAACACTCAGCTCGAGAGAGTGAGTGGGGTAAGGCATAGGCTGGACTTCATGTGGTAAATGGGTGTCCGAGAGGAATGCATTTGAAACAGGTTAAGTTGCCCGAGAGGGAACTTATTTCCATCTAAAGCTTAGCCTAGTCACTATTATCTTGCAAATTTCCTATCGAAAGCATGTACCCAACGATTTATCTCAACTTGTACTGCGGTCACACCCCGAGAACTTGTCCCCATACTTGATTTTCTTGTTATTTTTGTTGTTTTTACTACTTGTGACAAAACCCCCATTTGATATTTCACACCTTTGTGTCACCCCTTTTGAATTACAATATTTTTAATCGTTATTGTCTTTAGCTACGACTAGTTAGAACTAAATTTTAGTTTTCTATTAATTCTCAAAATCACTCCCTTGGGACACGACCGCAACCCTTGGTTGGGTTACTATATTATCGACGATCGTAGACACTCATACTGTAGGTTAGTGTTGTTGGTAACGATAAGCATCAGTGGCCTATTCTGAAAATATCCTTCATAACTTGTGTGTCCACCTCAATAGGGATCCTATCGTTCACAAGGTTTATATCTTATCTCTCTGCCAATATATTCTTAGGAGTTTGATGTACCATGGAATCTATCTCATTTGATACTAGTTGGCGGCTACTAGAACCTTATTACTCTAAAAGAGCCCCATAAGTAACATTTATGTTTGAATCCTGCCAACTAGTTTCCTCAAATAACTTAACAATGAAGAAGGGAGGGAGTCCCAATTAAGTTTCAATACATCCTAAGGGAGGAAAACACATTATTAGATGTTTTTTGCTGACCTAACTTTTGATTTTGCTGGAGCACAAGTTGATAAAAATTCAAGGAATACCAATAGCAGGGAGGAAAATTATCAATTGGGATAAACAAAGCACACCACAATAAATAATAAACATCATAGCGAAATCATTCATAGGACACACGATTTACAAATAAAGACGGTGATGATTCATTATGTTCTAGCTACCCAGGAAGTGTACTAGACTATTTTTTAGTACCTAAAAATGAATTATGTTCATTTTCCATGCCATTACATATGGTGAGAGCACTAAGGTGTTCTTAATGGTATCAAATCAAGGCTAGGCACATGTTCATTCTATTTTTGATATCCAATGTCACAAATAGATAATACTAGTTTATACTTGGCATCTCACCTATCTGCCTTATTTTAGATGGTGATATAAACCTCCATTGAGGTTCTGATAATGCTCAACTACACTTTCTCAGATTCAAAGTGTAGGCGGTCGCTAACAAGTATAAACCCAACGATGAATCGGAGTGGATCCCACAGGGAGTGATACGGTAAAAAATTTCAATTATGAAGTAAAGACGTGTTCTAATCTTTTGTAGAAGTAAAAGGGTAAGCAACATAAGATAAATCACGAGTTTCAATTATCGATATCAAGGGGGGAATTTCAGTAACCAAATGCTAACAAAAACAATTCACACGGGATTTGAACGATAAGAGAGATGACCTTAGGAATGTGATCAATCAAATGCTAATTTCGCTTAATGGGTAATTATAAATTGCTTTAAGTTGTTGAATCTCAATGGGTAGGATAGGTTTTGAATATAATAGTCATCTCTCGATCAACTATCATGTTTCGAGTAAGTTCTCTCGAATCTGAACAAGCTTAATAATACCAACAACCCAATTCCTTAATCAACCCACTTTCTCAATATGGGTTGTAAAGATGAAAATCAATACAACTATCAATCATTCATTCAACTCTATACCGCTTTCTCAAGAAAGCATAGAAAGCTAAGTTAGAACTAAATTTTGCAACATCAATTCATCAATTAAAACATGAACAAACAATTGAACCCATTTCAAAACAACATTAAATTCAGCAATTAACAATACCCACTAGCTAATTTATTTATTCGATTAAATGATCACACCCCTACGATAAGGGGATTTAGCCAAACATAGCAAAAAGTAAAAAATTCATACCAAAAAGATTATCCATCCAAATTGTTAACAATCTGCAACACCCAATGCGAAAATTAAAGCTAGAATCCTGAATCGTCAAATTCGAGATCCAAATCGTCTCCAAGAATGTTCAATAATGTAGAAATGTAAAAGCTCTCAAGAAACTAGGGAATACATTGTCTAGGGAATCCTTTTCTTTTTTGAAAAAATAAATTTATACGTTCCCAAAACTTCCAAAAATCTCAGCGTGGAGTCCACTCGACAAAATTAGTTGGGATCGCCGATCGACTCAGTGATCCACCGAGTTGTACTTCTTCTCACATTTTTTCTTTGACTCATGCATCCAATTGTTCTGGAAGTTTAGGTGAGCTAGGTCGTGATCGCGGATACATTCGGCGTATCGCCGAATCATCATTTGCTTGCCAAGTTGTCTTGGTACATGGGCTATTTTACTAGAACTTGTGGCAAGCTGGATGCTCACTCAGTGAGTCGCCGAGTGGCTTTTGTGAGCTCCAACTTCTCTTTTCTTCAGTTTTTTCTACCTTTTTCGCTCCTTTTCACATCATAATGTCCTTTCATTATTTTTAAGCCTTTGTTGCATATAAACACATTAACATCAATTTTGAGCACAAAATAGGCATCGAGGACACTAATTTATTCAATAATAAGCCCTAAATGAGTCAAAATTCCCCACTCATCAATACCCTCAACTTAAACTTTTTCTTGTCCTCAAGTAAAACACAAGATCAATCAGGCCAATATGGATGTAGAAAAATAGTGCTCCTTGAGACTTATCATGAATGCACACATGTAATGCTCAATTGTGCACTAAAAGTTTCAAGTTATGACTAGCCATCATCACATAGAGTTCAACCTCACAATGCTCACTTCAAATGCAAATTCATCCCCAACAAGAGTATTTGAATGCCCTCACATAAAGAATGATTCCATGCTCTCAGAAAGACAACCAAAAAATACAATTAAGGAATCGAAATCAACACTCACACTCCTAATGAGAAAAATTTACACGATTTTACCCATAGGCTTGCTCGTATTTTCCAACCAACACATCATTTAGCTTATGCAAGATCAAAAAGGTCTTTCAAGGCTTGTAATTAGGCTGAGGGTACGAGTATGATCATTGTGGCTTAGTGACTTCTACCTTCATGAAGCATGACTCAATTTTCACTTCTTTTCCTTTTCTTTCATTCTTTTCATCTTCCCAACTCATCATTCGAATATTCAAAGCACTCAAAATATTTTGTATAGATCATCGGACACCCCTATTATTTCCACAACATTGCGCACTTCAAATTTATCATTTCTTAGTTTTTTTCTCTTTCTCCCATTTTCTCTTTCTTTTTATATGGAGGGGTTCCATCGTATTCCATACTTGCCTTAAAAGATGAATTCTCATGAACTTCTTGCTCGATTTCTTTCCTCATTCTTACTACACCCCCAACTTAGGCTTTTGGCCTAAGTTGGTTATTCAAACAAACCAATGCTTCACATATGTTTTAGGTGGGGAGGATAAGGCATTCATGTTTCATCTAAAGAAAAGGTTAGGCTCAAATGGTGCCAAGCTAAGTTCACAAACTAACAAACTGGTCGCACAACAATATAACAATTAGGCTCACTCTAAAAAATTTATGCCTAAGATCATTTCATTCATTCACCAATGCTAGTCAATCGGACCAATGGGGAAAGTCCTAGGTACCATATGCACACTTTCAAGTAAACCTCACCATACATGGCACTCAACACAATTATCAATCACAACTCTATAAGTTAAGCTCGAGTGCAACGATCATTACAAGACTCACTTCCACCATCTGACTAGTCACAATGAGATGCTAAGAGTTCACACATGACTTATGAAACTCAAATTGCCTCGTTGTACTTGCAAAACATATCGTTCTTCAATATCACTATTCAAGTCATCGATATTGATCACAACCGAGACTCAAATTTACAATAGAATATCAATCACATCACAATCAAGCAATCAAGAGAGAGATTAATGATTCAAAGCCAACATTCACTATTAAAACATTCATGGAGAAGTTTAAACAAAAATAACAAAACAACAAGATATCAAAAAGAACGAAATAAACAAAATACAACGAAGAGGATAGGTATCAAGATACCTTCACCCCACCAAAATATCTAAACAGTGTCCTTAATGTGAAATAAAAATTGAATGTATCAGTAGTAAAGAAAAAGGAGTAAGAGTAAAAATTCCCTTGTCAGTCTAGGAATGAGGTGAACTCAGTGCATCTGTGGTGGCCTCAACCCGAGCATCAGTGCCCGGCCCGACTCCAGCTCTTGAGGTCTTTGAAACTATCACTTTGTGGGCTGAGATCCACTAGAGCCAATCATGGATCTGTCGTACAGTGTGGCCTCGGTGGCCACCCGTACCAAGTAACCCTCTAAATCCTCGAAAACTGCCTCATCACGAGCCTCTAGCTCCTCCTCATCTTTCTCGGCTATGCCAAACTCTCCATCATTATCAGTTGTAACAGCATCTCCGGTCACAGTATCTGGAGGGATCTCAGAAACAACTGGCATATCCGCATTGTGTACTCGGGAACATCTATATTTCCCCACAACATTGAGATATCGGTGGACTTCATTTCATCCACATCACATCGGAGACCAGTAATATCAACCTTCAAGGCTGTAACATCCGTAGAGCCACGGTCTGATGTCTCACTCGTAGGCCATGATCATCTCCCACTGTACTCTCAACTCCTCCTAAATGGGAGCCAATGCTGCAGCTATTGCTCGATCAATCATATATGGAACATCGACCGAATAGGTAAGGTTTGCCCATTTTGTATTTCATGGCATGTGTCAATGGGGGACGAGAAGTAGTAGTAGGAGAAGGTGCTTTAGAGGTGGAGGATCTAGGTATACCCGTCGGCTCAACTATGGGAGTAGACTAAGTAGTGTCGGCATCCATGACCTCTACATCGATGACCAGAGAAGTGTCTGCCAGAGCCTTCTTCTTTCTTTCAGCTTCATCTTTCTGTACTCAGCTTCAATTCTTCGAATATCAGTAGATGATGCCAGAGTCACCTCAGTATCCATCTTTGCGACAAAGGGCACACCATTTTGGCGACACAAATCACTAATAAGCACTGGAAATGGCAATGAGGGTTGGTTTTGTTTGGCCCTCAACACCATCTTATATGAAATTATAGCCCCGAGATTCAGCCGCTCCCGATCAACAATACAACCCAATAGTGAAGCTTTTGGATGCTGGATGATGGACTCGTTTTGCAACATCATCAAGTTGTTGCTAATAAACCCACACCAATATCGGGCTGGAAAATTCAGATCCTTGTTCTGAATTACAACTCTCACCTCTAGCCAGGGAGGTGTGGCATTACTCAGCAACGGGGCAAGCCACCCATTGAAATCCTCTAGCGTCTTAGTGTTTACCATAACGGCCAAAGAATGTCTAACACCCTGAAATCAAGGAATCTAGAAATGGGTCAAGTAGCAAACTCACAAGCCCAAGAAGTGTACCATGGAATCCTCCATGGAGACCAGACAAGCCATGAAGGGGACTAGAGTCTGTTTAGGGGCTCGAGGTAGGTTTCCAGAACCTGCTCAATTCAAGCTTTACTTTGAAGGATGCCTAGACGACCCGTGGTGAGGTTGACGGGCCGTCAAAGTGGTCATCAAGTAGGTCAAGTTAGTAGGGTCCTCCCCTAGCTACTGGTTAAGGGCCACGGGAATCACAACAGCCCATGAAGCCCCACACGGACCGTGAGGTCATTTGTGAAGGGTTTTCAATAGACTTAGAGTTTATGGTCAACTTTAAACGATCATATATTTTAGCACAAAATGAATTAGGTGTCTCATGACCTATCAAATTAAAGGTCTCTGAATCCTCTTTCCAACGCCACTGAGTTTTTTCAATTCTCATCTCAGAGTCAATAGTTATTCCCAAAATAGTGAAGCCCTGTCAGTCTGAATTTCTTCACGCCCCATTTGATGGGTCGTGGTGGTCATGACGACCTGTGGTGGGCTTCTAGTGAGCCATTTTCGGCGGTTGTTAAGTCAAGGGTTATTGGGTCTTTTACCAATTGTTTTAACTCAATACTAAGTCATTTTTCATTCTACCCAAAGCCCTATATAATGATTCTAAACCGCCAAATCACCCAAACAAAATTCATTCTCTTAAATTTCCAAAAGTTGATCAAGCTCTTCCTCTCCAAATATTTCTCTCTCTAGAACATGACGAAGAAGAAAGAGTTCAAGCTAGGATCTAGGTCAAGTCTCCATTCCTCAAGCATTTGTGGGATTTTTTAGTAAGGTATGATGGCTTTTTATCCATGGAATTCTTTCATCCATGGAGTCCCTAAGATTCCCCAATTGAAAAGTAGAAATTCCCCAATTTGAGTTAGGGTTTTCTTCTAATGTTGTGGGTATTAATGAATGTTGATCCAAATGGTTGGGTTATGATTGTTTATGCATGAATGGATAGGATTACATGCTTTTAGGATGAATTTACATGTACCCATGCCTAACCCATGTCTAGAAAGATGAAATTGATGTAAATGGGTTTTATGCCATGAAAGGAAAATTTGTAGGTTTAGATGTATTCTTATAGGATTAATGAGATAAACTAGTAGTGCTTGAGATTGAAGCCTATATGATGATATATTATTAGAATTGCTTGAGAGTGAAGCATCTATGAGAAACTATGATTAGAATTCTCTTGAGATTTAGGCATATATTATGATTATGAGATGTATTGCTTTGAGAGTGAAGCATGTATGATGAATTATGATTATTAGGGCTTTGAGAGTAAAGCTAATATGATTATTAGTTATTATTAGATAGAATTGTTGTGGAAGGGATTTACCCACATGATTTCCTTTATGAATGTATGAATGTGAAACGTTTTCTCACATAGAATGCTTCTAGGTTGAAAGGCTTGCTCACCTAAAATGAATCAAAGAATTTATGAATTATGATAATAATACTTAGCTTGGATTAGCATAAGAGATGATTCTCTAAAGATAGCTTGAATTAGCATAACGAGATGCTTTACCATGGTAGCTTGAAGTGGTAATATGAGATCCCTTCATTGTAGCTTGACTTGGTTAGAAAAGACCATTTCATGGATAGCTTGACTTGGTAAGACAAGACCATTTCATAGATGGTTTTACTTGGTAAGACAAGAATGGATAGCTTGACTTGGTAAGATAAGACCATTGCATGGATAGTTTGAATTGGTAAGGCCATACCATTTCATGGATAGCTTGGATTGGTAAATATTAACTTTCCATAGTAGCTTGAATTGGTAAATAGTAACCATTCATTGAAGCTTGGATTGTAAGTAGTACTTTCCATGGTAGCTTGAATTGGTAATTAGTAATCATTTATGGTAGCTTGGTTTGGCATGATGAGGCGCTTTCCCATGGTAGCTTGGATGGGTAAGTAGTACCTTCCATGGTAGCTTGAGTTGGTAATATGAGACCTCTTCACGATTATCTTGGATTCGTATGTGGTGCCTTCCATGAATAATGACTTAGCTTGGATTGGCAAGATGACGTGCCTTCCTTGGATAATAAAAACAAATAAGAGTGGACTAATCTCCATCAAGTTAGCATAGTTATGATGAAACAAGGTTACTTCAAGGAAGTATGGTAAGTATGTTTCAGGATGAGATTCCCATGTTATGATAGGTGATGAGGTTGGATGATGGCCTAAGGTTGCCTACTATGACGAGTAAGACTAGTGGAAGATTTCCCATGTTTTGGTTAAGTATGCTTTGAGGTTACTTCAAGGAGTATTCCTCTTATGTTGATATGTTCTATTATGTGCATTGATTATTCTTATGACTTATATTGTCTAACTCTTATGCTTATGTTGATGTTTATGCAAGCTATCATATTTAGTACATGTTTGTACTACACATACTCTTACTCACATTTCTTATTAAATGTAGGGTCCAACGATCTCGACTCTCATTCCTATGGCTAGGATCTTAGTGGAAGTCAAGCTTGAAGAGTGGTGAGTCCTCATCGCATTTGAGGATTTGGCCACCATTACTCTAATGTTCTTCATTGTATGTTTCAAATAATGTTGTATGGGCTGTGTCCCAAGATATTCATCTTTTAGATGGTTTTGAGACAAAGTGTAATAAACTTTCTCTTCGTTTATAAAAGACTTTGATGTTGTTGAAATGTTTAAAAAATCTTGTATTTTCTATTATCTTATGTTATGAAAGCTAAGTGGCTTATACGAGGCCTCTCGGGGTCTTGTATGTCATGTTTCGTCTAGGGTGTACCCCTGGGTCGTGACAAAATGGATCACCCAGGTTGTCCAATTTAGCTCATGATTAATATCAGTTTCGGTGCACTTGACTTATTTACCACACGCCTCTACGTAGTCAGCCGGTTCTATTAATCCTACTTCTTTTTCCCTATCGGGATCAACTTCGCATAACCTACATAAAATTCCCAAACCCATGAAGGAACATATGGATTTCGGGGCTTGGTGAACTGTTGTAACTTGTGGAAACAAAGAGTCCCCGATACACTAGGATACGTGTCCACCACACCATTAGCAGACAACTGCTTCTCCCCCAAAATAGTCTGCAAGTCGGTGCCTTTTAGTCGATTCATAGATTGAGGAGGATGTACTTAGGCCGGGGGCACTTGAGGTACCGGACAGACTGGAGGTACTTGAGGCGTCGAAAGTACTGGAAGTCTGTTACAATGGATCATGAACTGTTTTACATCGTAGTTCTGAGCGCTTTCACTTGAGCAACTCTCCCTCTGTTGCCGATGTGTGAATAGGACTCTTAGGTCCTGCAGCTTTCTCACATTTAGACCTAGAGGAGGAGAGATGGGTTGAGTCAATGCGCATACATTCTGATGAAATCAGACTCGTACTGGAACTTGTTACCACTTGCTTCTTTCCTTTGCCCTTAACACTCCCCTAGGAGGTTTTGGATGAGTAGCTCGTAGAGGTGCAACCTCTGTTGTTATTACAACCCCTTTGGCCTTCTTTTGGGGTGTTGGACCTCGTACAAAAAGCTTCGGTCTAGACTTATCTATAGAACAACACAAATGAAATATATGTGATTGCAAAGGGTTAGTGAAATAAAAATATTTAAAAAAGTTGCAGGAAAACTCGCCAAACCGCTCAGCGAGCAACAGATGACTCACCGAAAGTTACAGAACAAATCAGCGAAAATTTTGCTCAAATAAGCAAGACAAAAACCCAATCAGCGAGTAACCTAACCTCTTCTGTGAGAAGGGGAGGTCTTGCCAAAAATCACAGAATTAATTAGCAAAATTAGGGGTTAGGAAGGCGATGACGGAGCAATTCGATGAGTCACCGAGTCTACTCGGCGAGCAGCAGAACATTGCCGAAATTTATAGAAAATAATCCCAACAATTCAAGTCAAATAGGCAATAAGAGGGTCACTCGGTGAAACCACCGGTCATTTGGCTAGCTCGACTCAGCTCGCCAAATGGCCAAACGTGTCCAATTCCCAACCCAAATTCCAATTCTCAACGAATAGCCTACAACAAACAATTTCAAGCACAATTCCCAACAATTCTATCCTACCCATGATAAATCTCTAAGTTGGGGTACTCAGAATCCCCCCCAATTGATTTAAATTCGATCAAATCAATGATTTTTCCCTTAAGAATGATGTCGCCCAATCCATCATTGGTCAAAATCAAGCCATTTGGCCGAATTCGGGCTACTAAGACTTTACCCGTACACTACCCAACATGCAAATCCACAATTTAATCAAATCAAAAATGAAATTCGAACCAATTATGCGCAAAACAAGTTATCTAATATATTTTATTTCAAATCAGATTTCAACGAGCAATTTGGCATACAATCAAGGAACACAATAATTCCATTAACTACTCATAAACATACTTAGTCTAAATCATGAATTTAAAGCAAATTCTGAAAAACCAACCGCAGATGTAGACACTAAACACTTAAGCAATGATGGGAGGATGAACAACACTTCAGATTTTGATCTCACACGAGGACACCCACACAACTAAACTAAAAATATAATCTAAGGTTTGATTGTAAGAGTTCAAGAGTTGAAAAGTTCAAAAGAAGGAGAGGATTTGAATTTAAAATGGTTGAAAGAGTCTTGACCACCATGGAATTTAGTACTCCTTCCTCATTCCTTTTTACTAAATAGTGAAGAATTTTCTTATGAGGGAAATGAAAGCAAATAATAGTTAGATATGCAATTTCCTATAAAATAGATTCATTACCACATATTCATACTTGTTTTTGCGTTGTATTTTAGAGATTCTAATCGATGGTACATAATCAAAATTCTCTAGGTATAAGTTCTCCATTTTCCCTTTTATATGGATTATAAGTCTTAGGCCTAAAACTATTTTACTTTTAGATAGTATTGAAATAACTATTGTTGAAATGGATTAAGAAGATCTAATAAATTATCTATCAAGAAGTGTTAGAGATCGTATCTTTAAGCTCCTGCCCGTTGAAGGTGCAGCAAGAACTAACATTTTTTTCCACAAAGTGGAGATATATTTGGGGCATACTTCCAAATCTAATGTTGGATAACCTCTTTTGCAATAAATTAACATCAAGATCTCAATATATTTTCGCACAAAAAATAGACAAGATTCTCTTGCAACATGTAAGATACATTGTGAAACTTGATGTTGATGTATCAGATACAAGGTTGTCGTTGTGTTGAGATATTGATAGACAAATACTTTATGCCACTAGAGAGGCGAAAGCTTAGCATGTCAAAAGATACTACTGTAAAACCTCACTAAATTTCTTATTCTTGTTATTTCTCAAGCTTTTGAGTGCAAGTTTATAGTAGTATCTGTTGACATGTTAAGCTTTCGCTTCTCTAGTGGCATAAAGTATTTGTCTATCAATATCTTGACACAAAAATAACCTTTTCTCTGATACATCAACATCAAGTTTATTGTTTGTGAGAAAATGTATTGAGATCTTTATGCTAATTTATTATAAAAGAGATTATCCAAAACCAGATTTGAATGCATAGCCCAAATATATCTCCACATTATGTAAAAAATGCTAGTTCTTGTTACATCTTCGACGGCTAGGAGCTTAATGGTACAATATATAATAGTTCTTGATAAATAACTTATTAGATCTTTTTAATCAATTTCAGCAACAACTATTTTAGCATCACCTATTAGAAAAAAGTTAAATAGTCTTAGTCCTAAGACTTATGATCCAAAAAGAAAGGGAAATCAGAGAATTTATTCCTAGAGAATTTTAATTATGTGCCATTGATTAGAGTCTCAAAAATACATCGTATAAACAAGTATGAATATGTAGTAATGAATCTATTCCATAGGAAATTGCATCTCTAACTAATGTTTGCTTTTGTTTCCCTCAGAGGGAAATTCTTCACTATTTAGCTAAATGGAATGCGGTAGGATTTTCGGTTGTTACTTAAAATCATGTTGAAGAAGTAGAAAAAAGAACCAAGAAATTTTTCCTCCTTCTCCTCCTGCTCCTTCTCCTTCTCCTGCTTCTGCTTCTCCTTCTTCTCCGCCTTCTCCTCCTTCTCCTTCACCTTCTCATTCTCCTCCTTCTTCTCCTTCCTCTTCTTCTTATTCTCCTCCTCCTCCTCCTCCTCCTTCTTCTTCTTCTTCTTTTTCTTCTTCTTATCCTTCTTCTCACTCTCCTTTTTCTTCTGCATTTTCTTCTCTTTTTTCCTCTTCTCCTTCTCTTCTTCTTCTTCTTCTTCTTCTTCTTCCTCTTCCTCTTCCTCTTCCTCTTCTTCTTCTTTTCCTCCCTCTTCTTTTCCTCCCTCTCTTATTTTTCTTCTTTTCCTCACTCTCTTATTTTTCTTCTTTTCCTTATCCCTCTCCTTCTCCTCCATCTTCTTTTTTTTGCCCTTATTCTCCTCCTACTGCTCCTTCTCCTTATTCTCCTTCTACTTCTCCTTCTCCTTCTTCTCCTTCTACTTCTCCTTCTTCTTCTTCTTCTCCTTCTCCTTCTTCTCCTCCTTCTCCTTCTCCTTCTTTTCCTCCTTCTCCTTCTCCTTATCCTTCTCCTTCTTCTTCTTCTCCTTCTTCTTCTTCTTCTTCTTCTTCTTCTTCTACCTTCCTCCTCTTTTTCCTTCTTCTTCTTCTTATTCTACCTTCCTCCTCTGTTTCCTTCTTCTTCTTCTACTTCTCGTTCTCGTTCTCCTTCTCCTTCTTATTTTTTCCTTCTCTTTCTCTTTTTTATTCTCCTTCTTCTTCTTCTTATTCGTTTCCTTCTCCTTGTCCTTCTCCATCTCATTCCTCCTCCTACTGCTATTTATTCTTCTTGTTAAGTATTTAAACTCTTGGTGTTGTCCCTATGATTAATTCACTCTTATTCATCTATCTCTTTGAGTACCGCAACTTAAATCTTTTAGTTTAATTCTAGTCTTGGTTTCTACACATTTGATTTTCTGGATGTAATAGCTATATTGGTCTTCTTCTTCTTCCTAAGAATTTTCACTTACTGGATTTAACTTTTCATCAATTTTCTATGTTTTAAGACCTAACTCACGATTTAGGAACTCTCTTTATATTTTTATCACTCCAATCCAAACCCCCAAACCCTAATTCTAATTGAGGAATTGATCTTAAACTATCATCGTATCTAGAAGCCACTAACGCAGGTTATTGAAGTAGTCAAGTTTTAAATAATTAAGCAAGAAAGCAACTAACGGGACAAAAATGAATTAAAATAGTTAGACAAAGAGGCCAATAACCAAATGGACAAGCAAGGAAAGTAAAATAATGAATAGAGAATGAAAAATACCTAAATAAAATACAAGCACTAATGATTAAACATACAATGAATCGATTCGAAGTAATTTGATATATCTAGCAATGACAAAAAGTATCAGAGTATATATGAATGTTTAATGAGGAAATCATGAATAACTAATTTATCCAAATAAAATAAAACAACTAGAATGACAAAACAAATCAAGCAATAAATTCAAAATCTCTAATAGAAACATCAAACAATAGAAAGGGAATATAAAATTTATCAGGCAAGAGTAGCAATACCTAAACAAATATCAAAATAAGAATGATCTAACCTAGTATAGTCGAGGACTATTTAGAAGAAGTTATAACTATCAAACTCCCTAAGAGTATGGATCGGAGGAATTAGGTTTCCTTCAAACTCATTGCCGAAAAAGGTCTGGTTTTGCTAGAACGGTTGCTTCGTAGATGCAAGAAACAACACATACACGGAGCTTGAGAGAGGGAAATATATATATATAATATATATATATATATATATATATATATATATATAGAGAGAGAGAGAGAGAGAGAGAAAGAGACGTAAAGGGCAATCTACATCGCCTGACTCTGATATACAAGTACAAGAATAGGAGTAGAAGGAGAAAGAAAGAATGAGATAGAGAAATGAAGCGGAGATGGATCCCCTACTAAGAAGAATTCAATTTATTATCTTACTTTTCTAATTTCATATCTCTAGTGTATGTAAATTTGTTTATTTTTATGTTATTAATAAAGAATTATCATTCTTACAGTATACATATATATATTGAGTGATTGAATCTAGATGATATTGTGGTATTTATTACAACTAGGGGTGTACAAGGGTTGATTTGGGTTGGTTATTGGTCAAAATCAAAATAAAATCAACTTAATCAATCTTAAAATTATCAAAACCAAACAAAACTATACATTTATCAAGTTAGTTGTTATCGACTTTGGTATGGTTTGATTGACTTATTCAGTTATTAGTCATACACAAAAAAATTTAAAAAATCATTCAAAACGTGAAAAAATGACAAAAATCCATCCAAAATGAAAAATATATAGAATAACTGACATTAAATAACTTTTGATCACTCAATTTACTAAGAAAGAAGCTTTAAAATTCACTAGTTTTACCTAGAAAGAAGAGACAATGACATTTTTGGTCCCACAAAAAATTGTCATATACACTCATATGCATGAAACTAATAAGATAATTGTTTTTTACCTTTGGCATTTTTTTCATAAGTAAATTATATATAAATCTTGATGAAAGCATATATAAGATCTTTAAAATTGTTTATAAAATAATATATTTTATTTTTATTATAATAAACTATAAGTATATAATTTTTCGGTTCGGTTCAGCTATTTCTTCAATTTTTTTCAAAAAAAAACTATAATCAAATCAAATACTATCGGATTTTAAGAATCTAAAACCAAACACAAATAAAATTGATTTATTTGTCAGTTTTTCAATTTGAATAAGTTTTTATCCAAACCGCGAACACCCCTAATTACAACTATTTAATTATTTTTCGAGTTATGAAGAATAATATTCTTTAAAGAGATAACTATAAAAGTAATTGATCTGTTAAGAATGTTTATATCTAACAGTGGAATTTAATTGAATGCACATTGACGTATGTGTATATAAAATATTTAGGAGTAGAGTTTTAGTGGAGAAAAAATGGTCATTCTACGTTAATGGGTATTTTAATATTTCAACTTTTAACTCTAAGAGTTTCTCCTTTTTGGTACTATATGATATGATGTATCAAAATATTTTAAATAAAACTCTTTACATATTTTAAAACTTTTTCATCGTTTTATGTATTTTAGCTTGTTGGCTTGTTATTGCTTCATAAATGTTATACTATGAATTCAATGTCTATTGAATGACTAACAAAAATATCTTTAACATAATCTTAAAAGTGAATAAGTATCATATTGAAATAAATAAAACAAATATTTGAATGCAATGAGTACCTCACACAATTCATAATTACAAAAAAAAAAACTTAGTAGATTTTTTTCCACATTGAAACCCTCTAATTAAATTCTTTTATCATGCTAAAAAGTTTCAAAGTGATAACATTATTAATATAATATTTTAATATAATAAGTTTCATTATTGAATACACAATTAAAAAAGTCTTTGAATTCAATGAATCCTTCAAAATATTCGATATGACAAAAATATTTAGTGGGTACAATCTTTCTTCTCTTGAATAGCAATTAACGAGCGGAAATCATCGAGGTATTTGTGTAACTTTAGGCGGTTCTCGAAAAAAGATAGCAAAAAAAATTATTCCTAGAGTGATACTGTTACTTTCTCTCGAACCATAGTACTATTATCTGATTAGATCATCGAATCTTTTATTTCTGTAGCAGATCTTTTACAAGATCAATTCGGATTGGCTCTGGTTCATTTAGAAAATGTGGTTCGGGGGACTATATGTGGAGCAATTCTGTCCCAATAATTAAATATGTATATATATTAAATAGTTTCCAAGTAATATTGTAAAAATACATGAACGTAAACATTAGAAAAAAATAAAACAGTATCTAAGCATGGGTAAATAATTTTAAAAAGAGAGTTTTTTAAAGATGAATATTATTTTGGACCTAATTAGATATCTATGGTTATAATTTAGGTATTTAGAAATCATGACTATTGTTTGAAGTGATAAGTTAAGAAAATAAAAATATATCTCTTCTCTTTACTCTCATGTCTCTTGTTTTTGTTCTCTGCTCTTTCCTCTCTCTCTGTCTCCATCTCTCGCTCGCCTATCTCCTCTCCCTCTATCCCCTCCCCTCTCTCTCTTCCTTTTTCGCTCTTATTATTTTGTATTTTCACATCTTTCTCCCTCTTTATATTTTGTATTCATATCTTTCTCTAGTCTTTGTAGTTTGTACCCCGCTCCCCCTCCCTCTCTCTCTATTTATATTTTGTATGTTCACCTCTTTGTCTTTGTATTTTGTACTCCCCCCTTTCTTTAATTATATTTTGTATATTCCCCTCTATCTATCTCTCTCCTTTATATTTCATATTTTTATCTCTCTCTATATCTATATTTTATTTTCACTTCTCTCTCTCAATTTGTATTTTGTATTTTCACCTTATATATATATAAATATATTTTTAGATCAAAAGTGGGTCAGACCCATTTATTCAATAAAAATAAAAATAAGCAAGTCCTTTAATAAACAAAAGGACATGGAACAAAAAAGGAAACAAAAGAAAAATACAGAGAGATTCAGAAAAGGAGAAACCCTCTGCGTCATCTTCCTTAGCAGTTGCACGACGCAGCTCCAGACACCATTACGATCAGTAACTTCAGCCGCATTCCAGTGCAGACATTGAGAGGAAATGATCAAGAGCTTAGGCAGCATCCACCTGGGCGTTCAAAATTCTCACAAACGCCATGAATCCGGTGATGAAGACTTCTTCAACTCTTAACAGTCATCCAGCGTGTCAGCAAGGTAACGCATACTCCAAGAGCTTAACAATTTGTCACAGTTATGTCAAAGAGATCAATCTAACAGACCTTAAATCGTGCTGGCTGAGCTTCGAGAAGCTAATACCACTGCAACTATTTCAGGCGTTTTAGGTAAGCTCTTTGATTCTGCAGATTTATGACACCATTAACCATGTTTTGCCTAATTTTATGTTCCTTGCTAAAGATTCCTCTATGCGTAATCGTTGTGTCGATGTTATTGTAGACCTGAAATCTTTTTTGTTGGGCAAGAAATTCTCTTTGTTCCTCTTTGTAAAAGATTTTGTTTTATATATTGAAATTTGCATTTTGACACTTCTTTGTCCTGAGATTTGGTGTGCCTTGTTTATCACCATGTAGTAATGCTTGAGCTTGTCCTGGTAGATCTTCTACTTATGTAAACTGAATGCTATTTGTACCTGCAAAATTGAAGAAATAGTTAGTTAAGAAATTCGCCAGTTTGTTCCCCTTTCTGAAAATGTGTTTGACCACCACTTCCTTCTCCTTTAGCTCCTCCATAATGCACCTTATGTCCACTGATATTCTCCATGGGATTTCCCATTTTCCGTCAAGGATATTTTTTATTATTAGGGAGTATGTTTCCATCATAAGAGGAAGGTAATTGTTTTGCACACAATACAATTAACCACTTCTAAAAGCTTTCACTTCAGCTTCTAAGGCATTGCAAATGCCATACAAACAGTTTGTACATAGATTAAATCCCCGCGGCTATTTCTCACACAAAAAGCTTTAGAGCTGAGTGGTAACTGATCTTTATTAGAGCCATCTATATTGCATTTAAATACCCCCACAACAGGACAACTCCATCTTACTACTTTCCAAGAGAGCCTTGGGATATATTCTTCAAAAAGTTTTACCATCCAAGGCCAAGAGCTTGGGATATTAACTAGCCAAGAATATCTATTCATTGCAAATAGATAAATATTCCTATTGATTTCTCTAAGCATAGTGACCTTGGATAAATGTCCCTCATTTCTAATAATATTTCTTCTCTTCCAAATCTGCCAGATGATAAATATTGGTACTGCATTATATATAGGTCTCAGTTTAGCATTACAATCAGCACCCCACCATTTGTCCAGTGTTTGCTTCAATTGTATATAAGGTCTATGTATTCCTGCAGCTCCTGATATAGATCTCCATAGAAAATTAGCATCTGGACATGCTACAAACAAGTGGTCAAAAGTTTCCGCCATTGAATTGTTACAACAAACACATACAATAGAGTCAACAATTTTGCACCTAACTAATACCTCTCCAATAGGGATTCTTTTGAACCACATTTTCCAAAGAAGAAAGGAAACTTTAAAGGTTATTCCTTTTTCCCAAATAACCATAATATCATGTTGCTTGTGCTTTCTCTGTCTTACCATTTCCCAGGCACTTCCAACAGTGAAGTTTCCTATACTATTGGGCATCCACCAAGGTTTGTCCCTCTCATTAACTACTATGCCATTCCCTAGGTCAGTACTCACATGCTTACATATGTCTTCTCCAACCATCTCTCATAACATATCCATATTCCACCCATCAGTGTTCATAACCTGATTAACTTCTGCAAATTCATCAGTAATTGTATGATTTAGTTGTAATACATACTGCAATGCTCCTAGTTAAGTCCAATTGTCATGCCACAAACTAGCATGACCCCTTTTTTGCTCCCACCATATTTCTTGGTCAATATTATATCTTGCTTGTAGCATCAACTTCCAAACTTGAGATCCCCCTTTCCATTCTACAGTTTGTGGACCATGCCTCTTGCAATATTTATTCCATAAGAAATTGGACCACAATGTGTTTTTAGTTCTGAAACTCCACCAAAGTCTAGCAAATAATGTTTTAGGCAAATCAAATAAGGATCTAAAGCCAAGACCTTCTTCTTCTTTAGGTACACAAATATTATCCCAGGAGATCCAATGTTTTGCCTTTCCCTCTTCTTTGAAATTCCATAGAAACTTAGCAAAGATTTTATGAATGTCATATATGATGCATTTAGGAGGACCCATAACAGATAATAAGTATATGGGCATACTTTGCAACACATGTTTGATAAGGACTGCCTTACCCCCAAAGGAAAGCATTTTGCCTTTCCAAACCTAAAGTTTATTTTGGATCTTCTTAAGTAATTTTGTGAAATCAACTTTTCTTTTCTTAGCATGCCCAATGGGACGTCCAAGATACATTAAAGGAAATTTACCTCTTAGAAAACCTGTAGTGTCTTCCACCACCTTTACTGCTGCATTTGCCACCTTGTGAGAGATGTAGAAGAAACTCTTCTCCATGTTGATTTTTTGCCTAGATTGTGCTTCATAATCCTGCAACATCTTCATAATTAACTCCAAAGACTTCTTCTCTGCAGATGAGAAAATAATGGTATCATCTGCATATGCCAGATGATTTAAGTTGTCACTCCATTTAGGCATACCAAAACATCTAAACTCGCTATAATTAAATAGTTGGTTCAGTGCTTTAGTCAAAACCTCAGTAGTTAGTATAAATGGAGCAGGTGATTAAGGATTACCCTGCTTTACACCTCTTGTGGAATGAAAAAATCCTTGAGCTTGTCCATTAATGAGAATGGAATACCAATTATTAGCCACAATTCTCCATATCATATCAACTACTATATCATCAAAACCCATATGAGTTAAAACTCTAGCCAAAAACTTTCAATTCACCCTATCATATGCCTTGGCCATGTCTAGTTTGATAACAACATTATCACATTTCCCCTTCTTTCCAATATCATTTATAATTTCCTATGCCAGCAAAATATTCTCAGCAATATTCCTTCATTTTACGAAACTAGATTGATTTTGTGATATTAATCTAGGAAGAAGACTTTCTATTCTATCATGTACGATTCTGGAAATCACTTTGTTGATGAAATTAGTTAAACTAATTGGTCTAAGGTCCGAAAAGGTTTGAATAAACTCCCTTTTTGGAATCAAGACCAAATTAGTATGAGTAATTGATTTAGGTAGAGTTTGACCTTGGAAATATTCTTATACAACATTAATAATATCAGCCCGTACAATTGGCCAGCAAGATTGATAAAGATACAAGCACTGTCTCCGTTCAGCTTAAAGACAACATATTTGATTTCTTCTTCTTTAAGCATGGTTTTAATAAGATAACTATCTTCTGGTGTGACCTGTGCTTGAATGTGTTGTAACATGCTATAATCTTCAATACACTCAGTCCTAGTGAATTGATCAGTGTAAAATTTCAAGGCCTCCCTAGTGATTTCATCATCTCCTTCATCCCAGGTACGATCAGATTTGAGAATTCTCTTCAATGTTAATCTCTTGTTCTTCCCTTTAACTAGACAATGAAAAAAATCTGGTATTCTTATCTTATTCAGTGCTCCATTAGATACTAGCCTTTTGCCCCCAAAATTCTTCTTCATAATGCAAATAAAGCTTATATTCTTCTTGAGCTTGTTGAAGTACCATTCTATTATTGGCACTAGGATCAAGTTCAAAGAACTTTTGTTTCAGTCTAACTATTTCTTCTCTAATCTGCAATTGTTTAAAGATGTCCCCAAATTTAGCCCTACTCCACTTAGTCAGGGCTAATTTGGTTTTTTTTTGTCTCATCTTCCATTGTACAAACACATTTTCAGATATATCAGCCTCCCAACTTTGTCTAACCACCTCCATAAAATCATCACTTTCAGTCCAAAATTTTAAAAACCTAAATGGTTTGCTGAAATTTGGGACAGGACCTCCAGTAGTCAGTAGGAAAGGGGCATGATCTGATCCAGTCCTAGCCAAATGCATAACCTCCATATTACCAACCATATCCTGCATAGCCTAGTTTGCAACCACTCTATCAAGTCTTTTGAAAATACAATCCTCATCTGCTCTACCATTCCACCATGTGAAAGGGCTACCAGAGAAATATAGATCATTTAATTCACATGAATTGATACAGAAAGAAAAGTCTTCATATTCATGTAGCTATACAAGAAGTCCACCAATTTTCTCTTCTCCCCCCATAGCAACATTGAAGTCTCCTCCAACCATCCAAGGTAATAAGTGATTATCACCTATTGCATAAATATCTTCCCACAACCTCAGTCTATCACCTGCTGTACATTTAGCATATACCAAAGTGACCAAGAACTGATTACCATTATGAAATGATAGGTGTAAAGTTAATTGTTGTTCATAATCTGAGACTACTCCCACATGAATCCCCTCCTGAACAAATACCCAAATTTGACAATTGGAATTGTAATTGACATATTGCATGCCCAACCTTCTTTTGTATTTCTGAATATGCCTAGTGTCTTGAAAAGGTTCCATCAAGGCAATTAGGAAGAATTTGTGGTGTCTATGTAACATTTGAACTCTATGAAATGCATTTTGAGTTCTCACCGACCTTATATTCCACAATAAAGTTTTTTGAGTCATTGAGAAACACTTTTTTCACTCCTTTTGGTTTGTATCCTTGTTGACTTTGTCTCATTAACCTTTTTGCCTTTTCTTTTGTTTCCTCTGGTCATCATCTGACGAGATAAGTTAGCTTCTTTATAAATATTGTTCTCCAACTGCACACTTTCTTCTTCTTCACCATCTTCAATATTTATTTCATTACTATCTTCCCTGGATATGTTCTCCTGATTAGATGTTTGTACCTTCTCCTGTAAGACCTGATGTGTAACTAAGGCATGTAAAGCTTCATTAAGTGCAAATCTTCTTTTGCCCATTGTGATAGCCTGCACATCATCTGGATCCCTTGTTGCTTGCAGGTTGCTGCTCAACTCATTTGATTCACCCACACCTATATGAATATTATTTGCAGAAGGAAAACCCCCCTCACTTGGAACCATTGTTTGGAGGGGCTCAAGGTATGTAACATCTCCCCAATCCTCATGTTGATGATAAGCCACTATTTCCTTCCCATGTGTATTCATCCATGTGTTCTCATCAATTGTATGAACCTCTTCTATTATCTTTCCCCTTTTATTAATTTGGTCATTTTTTCATGTGTAGCAGATATGTCTCATTGCTAGTGGACAAACTCCGCAACTTTGACTATGATTTCTGTATTTTTTGATGAATATGTATTCCCATTATTATCAGTGTTCCCATTGTTGCTACAAATTACATATTGCATCTGTACTGCTATAGTATTACTTGTATGTTGTTCATCATTCCTCTCATGTTGTGTAGTGAAAGCCCTGTTAATCTAATCCTTAGTGGATTCATTGCCTAGTTGTTGATCAGCTGTTTTACTTATCTCAGGAACAAAATTTACTTCCTCTATTTACTGCTCATTCATCTCCTGGTTACTTCGTCTACCTCATTGGCTGCTAAGATTGCAAATGCATTCCCCTTGTCAACTTTACCAGGAGTACTAGCCTTCTCACTAATGCAAACACCTTTTTCCATTGTAAACATTTTATTTGTAGGATTCCAGTATCTTCTGATTGTTCTTCGTCTTCCTTGTTGATCATTCTTCCTTTGCTCAACCCCTCTTATTTTCTCCTAATCATCCTGTGATTCTTCATCACCTTTTGGCTGCCCCATTCCTCCTCCATTTTCAGTCCTCAATTCTGGATGTAGATGTATACCGTCCTCCTCCACATGCCCTTGAACCTTACAATGTGTACAATATTTAGGCAAAAAGTCATATTGAATTTTCACTTGTTCTATTCTTGAAACCTTTGTATCTTCATTCATAATCTCCATTTCAATAAACCTTGGGAACTCTGACATAAGATCGACTTGCACTTTGACTCGGGCACAACTTGGTCTCATTTTGTTTATTGTGGCCATATCTAATTTTAATGGTTTTCCCACTGATTTTGCCAGTGAGAATATAGATTCCTTCCCAAAGGAAGTGGGTTTGAGATCTGGGAATGATATCCAGGTCAGCGTCTGTGTTGTTTTTTCTGAAACCTGAAATTTTTCATCATAAATAAGGGGCCTCATGGAATATGAATATCCATCCTTAGCCACTATGTAATGTATGTTTTTAGACATTACGCTGATGAAATCTTCCTGTTGATCAATTCTGATGAGGACATGTCTATTGCGTAATAGACCTATCTTACATTCTCTTTTAATCTTGCATTGTTTCTGGATAAGCATCCCAAGTTCCTCCATTTCTGGCCAACCATATGAAAATTTACCAACTATTGCATATTGGAGATTCTCAATGATGTTCATCCTCTTAACTTCCTTCTCCATCCACATCACTCGAGGAATTCCATTCATATAGGCGATTGTCTTCATATGAATTGGTTCAACCTTCTTCGTCGAATAGGTGATCTGATTTCTAAGGGCATTGGCATAATTCACCTGTAATTTATCATTGTTGTCGTTAGGCAAACCAATACTATTAGGCTCGATATTAAGGTTCGGACTATTAGTTTTTATCAGTAAGGGTGGGAATGCAGCTTCTTGTAGTATTGAAGACTGGCCAGCCCCAAGACTAGGCAGACCAGTGGCCTGAGTGGCCATAGTAGTGAGATTAGGTCAAAAAGTCACCGGCGGCGGTGACCTCCTCTTAATATTTTTGTCTTATCAATATTATTTTATCTCTATAGCCAATAATTTTTTATGAGGAATTACTTGATTCAATTACTTGTTATAGTTACTCCTCCCTTATATATATATATATATATATATATATATATATATATATATATATCCGGCGAATGTATTTATTATTTTATTTTAATGTGTATTTAGGTACTATCTTCTTTCTCCCTCTCTATGTTATGTATTTCTACCTTTTTCTCTTTATTTTTTTAAATATTTTTGAGGTATTATGTGATTGTATTAATTATATTGATATATGCTTTTAGGTTGAATCCTCTCTCTTCCTCCTCTCTCCATATATTATTAAGTGTCAGGCAAGTCCATTTGTTGTATTCTCTCTCTCTCTCTCTCTCATTTCCCTCTCTACATATACTTTTAAATTTTTGAGGTGTTAGATGACATTATTTGTTATATTCATATATAAATTTAGGTTGTATTCTATGCTTGCACCTTCTCTCTGTCTATCTCTATCTCTCTGTATCCCTCTCTCTATCTCTCTGTATCTCTCTCTCTCACTCTCTTATATCATTTGTATGCATTCGCCCTTATATCATTGTATTCATCTTCTCTTGTATCACTTTTATCAAAAACTCTTGTATCACGTGTATTCATCCACGCTTGTACCACGTGCATTCAGTTATTTTTGTATCTCTTGTATTCATTCGCTCTTATATTCACTTGATAATTTATCACTTGTATATAATACACATATGTAAATCCTCAAAGTTTCCAACTCTCCTTTGGTAGATAAACTGATGCAAAGATACACACACTCTCTCTCTCTATCTCTATCTCTATCTGTATCTCTCTCTCTCACTCACTTATATCATTTGTATGCATTCGCCCTTATATAATTGTATTCATTTTCTCTTATATCACTTTTATCAAAAACTCTTGTATCATGTGTATTCATCCGCGCTTGTACCATGTGTATTCATTTATTTTTGTATCTCTTGTATACATTCGCTCTTATATTCACTTGATATTGTATCACTTGTGTATAGATACACATATGTAAATCCTCAAAGTTTCCAACTCGCCTTTGGTAGATAAATTGATACAAAGATACCCACTCATCTGACATATTTATATTGATACACATATACACAATTATTTCCTCAAAGTTGTCCACTCAGATTTCTCAGAGAAAGGACATATTCCTCATGCTATCATGCGGAAGAGAGACATATGGGAAGAAAGGTACAAATATCAAAATAAAAGAAAGAGATAGAATAAACTAAACATAATAAATCCCCGAGACCTAGAATCAATTGATATTCGAGCTTCTAATCGAAATAGGAGTACAATACAAAGTAAATACAAATATACAGAACCATCTTTAAATATCAATAAGACTATGTTAAATAGAAACACTCAAGAACTGATTTGAAGACTAAAAATAGAGGGAACTTATGAAATTCCAATTATGTACTAATTTGCAGAAGATCTTAATTTATACAAGGAAAAACCTGACCATTTCTTATCTAGTAGCCACTTAAAACTAAACAAGAACATATGCCACTAACAACCATAAAAGGGGTTTCTAAC
This sequence comes from Solanum stenotomum, assembly GCF_019186545.1. Classification (NCBI taxonomy): domain Eukaryota; kingdom Viridiplantae; phylum Streptophyta; class Magnoliopsida; order Solanales; family Solanaceae; genus Solanum; species Solanum stenotomum. The sequence continues at coordinate 34,236,725 of NC_064283.1, forward strand.
TTCAGAAAGTTAAGTAACTAAAGTTGACTAAGTCTAGCTAGAAAATAGGAAGAACTAAACTGAAATAAGTAAAAAATAATAAGCTGGAAAAAAATACCAATTGTCTAACAATCCTCCGTGGCATTTTTGTGACAAACAACAATTATTTGACTCAGATCTTCAAACATTTCCTTTGGTAGTGACTTAGTTAAAATGTCAGCTAGTTGGTTCTCAGATGAACAATGAACAAGCAACAGTTCATTAGATTGTTGGACTTCTCAAATAAAATGAAACTTGATCTTGATATGCTTAGTTCGACCATGAAACACTGGATTTTTTTAGATTGAAACTGCTGAACTGTTGTGACACGTGATCTTGGTAGTTTTTATTTGTTAATGGCCCAAGTCCTTCAACATCTTCCTTAGCCAGATAACTTGATTCACATCAAATGCATCAGCTATGTACTCAGTTTCTTATGTTCATTGAGCTATAGTTTCTTGTTTCCTAGATCTCCAACTAAAACAACTTGTTCCCAAACAGAAAAGATATCCAGAGGTGCTTCTGGAATCATCAACTCTGCCACCCCAATCACTATCAGAGTACCCAACCAGGTTCATAGTTACTTCGGCAGATGTCGGGAAAAAAGTTCCAAACTTGCTTGTTACTTTAATATACCTTAACACTCTTTTAGTCATTGTGAAGTGTGTATCTATAGGCGAATGCATGAACCTAAAGAGCAAACATACAACAAATAGAATGTCAAGTGCTCTTGCGGTTAATATAGAAGACTGCCAATTAAGCTTCTATACATACTATCATCCACTTTTTTGGAATCCTTATCCTTTCAAAGCTTCACAGCAGTAGAGATTAGAGTACTCACATGTTTGCAGTCTTGCATTTTGAACCTGTTTAGAATATCTAAAATGTATTTATGTTGGCATATGAAAATCCAATCACTGGACTGCAACACTTCCATCCCAAGGACATACTTCATGACTCCAAGATAAGTCATTTCAAAGATTTTCTCCATTTCATCTTTGAACCTTTGGAATAGTTCAATTTTGCATCCTAGCACAAGCATCTTATCCACATAAATTAAGACAATTAGGGACTCACCTACAATGACTTTCATATACAAAGTAGCTTCACTTTGACTTCTACTAAAGCCAAGTTGGATGATATGATTTTCCATCTTCTCATACCATGCCCTTGGGGCTTGTTTCAGGCCATACAAGGCCTTCATTAAGAGATAATCAAGTTGCTCTACATTGATCTCTTGAGCAAGGAAACCATTCAAAAAAGCTAATTTGACATCAAGCTGATGAATCTGCCAGGAACTATGAGATACAAATGCAAGAATAAGCTTGATTGTGTCATACCTTGCTACATGAGCCAATGTTTACTGGTAATCCATACCATATTGTTGTGTGTATCCCTTCACGATAAATCAAGTCTTATGTTTGCAAATTGTTCCATCACGATTGAGTTTTGTCTTGAAAATCCATTTTACACCAATCACCTTGCGATTTCTAGGTCTTTCAACAAGCTATCAGGTTCCGTTCTTCTCGATCATGTCTAGTTCATCTTGCATAGCTCTCCTCCAAGCCTTAGAGTCTTGTGCATCAGGATTGCTTGTTGGTTCAGAGGTAACCAAATTCCACCACTAATAGATATATTTTAAGGTTCGAGTTCCCCTCAGTGGTACATCATCCACTAGTTCATCTTCTGGAAGTTGAGGCAGCTCTTTTTAAAATAAATCAGAATAAGAGGTCTTCTAATTTTTCAAACCTTACCATCTACTTTGTCAAACTTCACTTCTCGGCTGATAATAAGTTTTTCTTATTTCAAACAAAAAATCATGTATCCTTTGGATGAACTATAGCCCATAAATATGCCCTTATGAGCCTTCTTGTCCAGCCTATTCCTCTTTTTTGGTTGAACTCGATAATAACATATACAACCAAAGATTTTGAGATGGTGTACTGATGGTTTTTTCCCACACCAAGATTCATATGGTTTCATGTCCTGCAAGACCTTAGTAAGCACTCTGTTCAGCAAATATACATAGGTATTGACTCCCTCCACCCAAAACTGATTTGGGATCTTTCTTTCGAGCAAAAGACATCTGGCCATCTCCATTACTGTCTTGTTCTTCCTTTCAGACACGTCATTTTGTTGTGGAGTGTATTGTAATGTCAATTGGCATTCAATACCTGTGCTATTACAAAACTCTACAAATTGATAAGAAGTATATTCTTCTCCATTGTCAGACCTTAAAGCCTTGATACTAAGTTTACATTGATTTTCTACTAAAGCTTTAAATTGTTTAAACACATCACAGACTTAACTCTACAGTATAATGAAATAAACCAAACACATTCTAGTGTAGTCATCAATAAATAGGAGAAAGTATTTGTTACCACTCAATGAATCTGTTTTCATTGGGCCGCAAACATCCGTATAAATAAGTTGAATTGTCTGGTTAGCTCTCCATACTTGATTTGCTTGAAATAGCAATTTTGTTTGCTTTCCAGGTTGGCAAGTTTCACAAACTTGAGCATTACAAAGAATTCAGGCATATTTTCCACTAGCTCCTTCTTTTAATCTCTGCGATGCTTCTTAGTTTAAAGTGACCAAACCTTTTTGTGCCATAGGTTTGTACATGTTTGTGAACTAATACAGTAAGCATGCTCAGTTATTTTCTCCAATTAACTAAAATAATTTTGTTGCTCAACTTGACATAAAATAATTCTACTCCAGAAGGGTCACAAACAACATATTCACGATTCTTAAAATGTAGAGAATAATTATTTTCAAGCATTTGTCAAAAACTCAAAAAAAATTCACTCATATCAAGTGTGTACAAAACATCTGGAATAGTTTTGATACCTGATATTGTTGAGATAGACATTGTACCTCTGCCTTTGACTTCTACTACTTCACTGTTTCCCACTTTTACTTTAGATTTGTAAGTATCATCAAGGAATTTGAAAATTTCAACATCATTGCACAGGTGATGTGTGAAACAACTATCAAGAAGCAATGAATTAGAGGATTCATTGATTGAAAAGAGTTGCTCCTCATGTGCATCTGCACCTTCTGCTACTTGTGCTTGCAAAGCTCTAGAGGCCTTTTCTCTTGATTTGCAGACCTTTGATATGTGCCTCGTTTGCTTACAGTCGACGCATATAGCATCGACTCTCCACCAACACTACTTCTCCAGATGTGTAGTTATTTTACAATGTTTGCACAGAGGGAACTTCGGCTTCAAATCTCCACTATTATTTCCTCCATCATGCTTGCCCTTATTCTTTTAGTTGAACTGTTGCTCTCCTTTACCAAAAATTGCCTTTGTACAGAGAAAGCTCCTTCAGTGAACTTGTCCCGTCTCATAGTTCTCCTTTGCTCTTATGCTTGAAGAGCACTCATTAGTTCACCTAATGAAAGTTTGCCCAGGTCCTTGGATTCTTCAAGAGAGGAAATCTTAGATTCAAATCTCTATTAAAGAGTCACAAGAACTTTCTCCACAATTCGTTTGTTTGTTAATTCTTCACAATTAACAATTAAGGAGATTTAATCAGCATACTTACTAATTGTTTCATCTTCTTGAATATTCAAGGACTCAAACTCTCTTTTCTAGCTCAACACTTGTATTTAACATGTTCTATCGCTTCCTTGATATGCTTCTTTCAACCTATCCCAAACTTCTTTTGTTGTTTTACAAGCCATGATTCTGTAAAACACAGAATCTGCCACAACATTCTGCATAAACGACTTGGCTTTAGATTTCTTTGCCTTCTCTTTGTTGTTGGATATGATCTGAGCCAAGGTAGGATTTTCTGGTAGAGCAGCAAGTTGTTTATCTTCTGTCACTGTTTCCCAAAGTTCATAGGCTTTTAGAAAATCTTGCATCTTCACAGACCAAATTTGGTAATTTTCACTGGTGAAAGTGAATGGTGGATTTAAAGGTAGGTTGTTGGATGCCATTTGTGTCATAGGTTAAAACTTTTTTGGTCCTGATAGATCAACTAGAGGATCTGATGCCATTGTTAAGACAAACACTCAAGAACTAATTTGAATAATAAAATTAGAGTGAACTTATGAAATTCCAGGTATGTATTAATTTGCAGAAGATGTGAATTTATACAAGGAAAAACCTAACCATTTCCTGTCCAATAGCCGCTTACAAAGTGGATGTTAAAACTAAATAAGAACATGTGCCTTTAACATCCATAAAAGGGGCCACTAACTTCAGAAAGTTAAGCTACTAAAGTTGACTGAGTCTAGCTAGAAAATAGGAAGCACTAATTGAAATAAGTAAAAACAGTAAAAAATAATAAGCCGGAAGAAAATGCCAATTGTCTAACAGACTAGTCCAACAAAAATTAAAAAGAGAAGGACAACTCCAAACTCCTGGTGCTCACCTAGTATTCAAATCCAAAAGCTACTTCACACGAGGAACAAGTCAATGGTGAGAACTCGTACTAGGATCTGCAAGGTGCAGATGTGTAGTATAAGTATCAATAAGTGGTACTCAGTAGGCAGTGACCAACTGAGCTTCAAAGATAAAGCAAATGTAGTTAATAGGTAAACAAGGGAGATATATTACAAGTAGCTAAACAAATGAGAACATGAAATAAAAGTAAGTAGAGATAAGGAAAAAGGATAAAAGAAGTAGGTAACTGAGACAAAGAAACGTAACTAGAGGTGCTAGCCTAATAAACTTATAACAACAATATTCTACTACGAAAGTCAACTAACCAAATATATACTAACCATAACCACCACAAAACATCATAAAAAGCTAATAGGCCAATTTGATCCAACTCAGTCTAAAAGTATCAAATAGAGGGAAACAAGGGCCAATCTAACCATATCATTTAAACCATCTATCATAATATCCCAAGCAACAAAATCATAATCACACAATAACCTCGCCTTGCCCCCATAAGCCTGAAAGGTAAAAACTAACAAACATAACCACGGAATCCCTCGACCATATGACCATTAGGTGCAAACAATAAACAATTATACTGGTGATAAGAGATGCATATAAATGAGAGTTATGCAATAAAATCAGTAGTGCCATCAGTTCCAAGTGCCATATGCCAAATATATACACCTACCTTCTACCTTTTACGCCTGGCACGCATGCCAGACCCATGCAGCTCTCTCCTCCTATTCAGTGGGTCACAACAATGGAGGACTCATAGGGGACTCAAGAAGCCGATATATACCTGCTCGATCAAGATCTAAGACTTTAATAATTGATCCTCTTAAATCTACTCCATTATGGTACCATAGATCTATATCACTGTAACACCCCAAAAATATTCTGAACTAAGACTCGAAACATCCTTCGTGGTGAGTAGGATTTTACGAAGGAATTAAAAATTTCTTTAGTATTAATATCACTAGATATAGCACCTTGAGCTCCACAAAGAATTAAAGAGAATTCATTCCAGTCATTCTTAGGTTCTTCTAAATTTTTGGTCAATTGAAAATGACCATAACCTTCACTAAAAGATGAGTTACATGAGCTAAAAGATAGCTAATGAAACATCTTTGAATTATCTTTCCAATGCCACCGAGTTTACTAAATTTTGAGCTTGTATGAGGAAGATATGCCTGTATGAAGTTGGGCTGTCCAATTAAGAAAAATTACCCGAAAATATGAGGGGTATTTTGGTCTTTTCCATACCCAATCGGATTTATGTTTAGTATGGTTTTAGGAGTCTAAACTGATTAGAATTAGTTTCATTCATCTCCAAAAGAATTTAGGGTTTTAGAGAGAAGATTCAAGAGGAGAAAAAGTTCAAAGTTTCATGCGTTCGTTCAAGAAATTCAACATTTTGCCAAGAACCTAGTTCTTTGAGTAAGTTTCCATAGTGTTGAATTCGTTCAAACACACGTCAATCATGAGTTTCTTTTGTGAATCTATCCATAAATATTGAATAATTTAATTGCTTGATGAGTTCTTGATAAGTGTTCTTAAAATTTCCTTATCGATTAAGTTTTGATGTAAGATTCAACTTGGGTCAACTTCAAAATGACCATATCTCATATAATATAAAGAGTTACGTGAGTAATAACCAATTAAATTAAAGTTATTTGAATCTACTTTTCAACGCCACTAATTTCGCATCAATCCAATTTCTAAGTAAAAAGTTATGACAATTTTAGTAACCTATACAGTGTTGTTACGAATTAGCCGACGAAAACACATTAAAAAGTGTTGTTTTTGTTTTTTTACCTCCAAGAAAACCCTAAACAAATTTATTGACTAATAAAAGGCTCAAACAATCAGATTTTCATCTTTTAGTCCATCATTGTCTTCCCTCTAAAACCCTAAGGAAAAATCAAAGTAGAATACTTCATTCAAGATTCTTTCAATCTTTTTTATGGATCTTCTTCAAGGTAAGTCTTTCTCCAAGAATTCCATTCTTTTAAACTCAAATTCCTCCATACAATTATAAATTACTAATGAAAATCATAATTCTTGGCCGTAGAGTTTCAAGAAACTAATTTAAAAATCTCAAGAAAGGTTTTCTTGATTGTTTACCTTCAAGCTAGGGTTTCAAGGCTTCTAATCAAGTTATTCTTCAAGATTCTCCAAGATTATTCAAGAACCTTGTTGGTTTTTCAAGTATGTAAGGCTATCATAGTGTTGTAATAGTTCGTCCGGACGCCTTATATCTACTTTCAGATCAGTAAAAGAGTAATCTAGGATACTTTTCCCTAGATTTGAGTATTCTTGAGATAAGTTGATTTTGAGTTCTTGAGTTCATGTCTCTTTTGAAAGTTATATTCCTAAGTATAGAATCTCTATATTGTTATTGAGATCTTTCAATCATGAATTATAACTCTTGAATTCATAATTCTAATTCAAGAAAGAGTTAATAGTAGAGTTCAAGAAAGTCTTTGAGTTCAATTGTGAATCCTTTGAGATCAACTGTCGATTTGAGCTAAGCTTTGAGGAAGTAAGTTTGAGAATGAGAAGAGTCCTATACCTGAGCTCCACATTGTTATTTAGACCCTTGAATCAAGTCGTTCATGCCCATAAATTTGTATGAACTCCATCAGTTGAGTATCTTTGAGAGGAGTAGTATCTTCAAGTTCTAAGTCTTAAGTGTTGAGTTCCAAATCATTTTGAGATTATATTTCTAATCATGGTACTACTACATGTTACACATGAAGCCTTGAGTTGAGTTGTTCATGCCCATAATTCTGCAAAAACCATATTGTCATGCCTCGAGCTACCCCCGAGACGCAGACACATGACCTAGGATCACGAGTAACCCCAAGCTAACCCTGTTGGCATATCATAAGCATATTAAGAATAATAAACTGATGCGGAAGCTTAAATATCATAAAAATGAAAGTGATGGGGAAATACCCATTCTAAAACTGTATAAATATAATCTTAGTTTAATTCAAAAGAACTATCAAACTCAAATACTAAGCTGAAATCTTACTATGTCTGAAAATACCCTCTAACTGACTAGAAATTTTGGGACATGCCCCAGTTAAATCTAGCAAAACTGAAACTAAAAGACCAAAATACTAACGATAACATGACTATTGTCTTCGAAGAATGAGGACGCACCATTGTAGCTGCTGAACTGAAGATCGGGAACCAATCTATATGTGATCTGGAAGCTGAGAACCTGAACCTACATCATGAGAAGATGTAGCGCAGAGTATGCGTCAGTACTTGAAAGGTACTGGGCATGCAAGATAGAGTAAAGCTAAAATAAACATATACTTGAACAAGCAATAAAGCAAGAATATAATCTGAACATGATATAGATACTAAATACTGAACTAACTGAATGCAATCACCACATTTATAACATACTGATACGGAGTACTGACTGTACTGAAATGTGGTCATGCAATGGAGTCTGACTGAACTGTGGGAACTACTAATAACCGATAATAAAACCACATGAGCTAAATGTGAAGTCCAATGTATACGCCTCATTGAGAAGACCCAATACACCTGGCCAAAGGTATAGAGGCATGTTGGCGTAATCACTAAAATGATGCCCACAGAGGGGACTTACAACCTACATGGCTCGTAGTTCTAGTACTATATGGGTGACTTACCTTAGTCCACTCGATTATACGCTACTCCCTATAGATTAAGTTGATTAACACATTATGACTGAATTTCTATAATATCCTAGATAGCTCAAACTGACATACAAATTGAGAATGCACATTTATATACTGATATTGACACATTCAAAACTAAGGCATGTATATATGAAGTACTGAAATATCTGACCTAGCATGTGTAATTCAAGAACTAAAGAACTACATAGCTAGGGTTCTGAATTTCATGCTAGAAACCAAGTATTAACATGATAATCTGATTTGGAATATTAAATTAACTAATTCATTATAATCTGGTAAAGTTCTAGAAACCCTAGGTCTGGTTAATAATAGGGAATCAAGAATCTGACTGAATTCTAAGGACCTAATGGGCGAAAGGAACCCACTAGTGAAATCCCATATACGTGGTGATGAATTCCATGGAGAAATCTTTCGATTTTTTGGCTGGAACTGATGGAATCTTGCTGCATTCTTGAACTAGGGTTGGTCGACTTTTTGCTCCTTTTTACGCTCTAATTTTCTAAGTTTTGAAGGAAAAGCTGACTTAGGTAAGTTCTAGGTATGTTTCTAGGCTAAAACTAACCAAAACCACGTAAGTTAGGGTTAAAATGATGTACTTTAGGTGTCCAACGAAATAGAAAAAGACCAACAGACCCCTGACTTAAGTTGCAGATGGGGCTGACCACGGCCACTTCCACGAACCGTGAAACAGACCACGAACCGTGAAATGGGTCGTGGTGTTTGGTCCAGGAGCTGGGAGTTCTGGGATCTGGTCCACATTACCCTACCACGGCCCGTGTGGAGGACCACAGACCGTGGAGGTCCCTCTGGTCCTTACTTGGGCTGAGGCCTGGAGGCTCAGGTCTAGGGGCATACTGGATAGCCTTCACGGACCACCCCATGACCCGTGTGAAGGACCACGGACCGTAAAGGTCCTCGTGGTCTTCTCTTGGGTGTGGGGGTCTAAGGGACTGGATAGACTGGCTACTACCTAGACACCACCACGGCCGTCGTCAAGACTACGGACCATGAGGGTGCTCGTGGTCTGATGTCTGGGCCTAGTGAAGTCCAAGTCATGACCACGGGCAGGTCAACTGACCGTGGACCCTATCACGGTCCGTGAACCCTCCCATGGTTCACAAATTTTTGCAATTTTTTTCTAGGTCTGGTTGTTTAGGTGTTACAATATCTCCTTCTTGGGAACATTTGTCTTCGAATGAAGACTACACTAGCTGAAATCTAGGGGATGAGTTGCAACCCTATCACTAACCACTAGAAACTAATTTATGACTAAACTAAGTTCCAAGAATATGCAAATACGCTGACAATGTAAGTACTAACAGAAGGAGCATGATACTAAGACTGAATTTACGCATGATTGACTAACAAACTGAAGAGAAACTATTACCTCAAGTTGGAATGGAATTGGAGAGAAAGAGGTAAGTATAATTGGCCTTCATGGCTGCTTCTGCTTCCCAAGTAGCTCCCTCTACGGACTGACTCCTCCACAAAACCTTGACTGAAGCGACTTCCTTGTTTCTCAACCTTAGAACCTAACGGTCAAAGATTTCCACTTGCACCTATTCATAAGTGAGACTATCCTTCACAGGCACACTTTCTAAAGGTATAATAGATGCTGGATCACCCACACACTTCTTCAACAACGAAATGTGGAAAACTGGATGCACTATGCTAGTTCTGTTGGCAACTCCAACTCATAAACAACTCTACCTACCTTTTTCAAGATCTTGTTAGGACCTACATATCTAGGATTGAGCTTCCCTTTCTTGCCAAACCTCATCACTCCTTTCATAGGTGACACTTTCAGGAAAACCCAATCATCAACTTGGAACTCTAGTTCACTCCTCCTTACATCTACATAAGACTTCTGGCGACTCTGGGCTGTCTTTAGTCTATCTTAAATCAGTTGCACTTTCTCCATAGCATCATGAACTGAATCTTGCCCTACCAAGGCTGCTTCACCTACTTCAAACCAAGCAACTGGATATCTACATCTATGCCTATAGACTGCCTTATAAGGGGCCATCTAAATGCTGGAATGGTAACTATAGTTGTAGGTGAACTCAATAAGAGGGAGGTGATCATCCCAACTACCCTTGAAATCAATCACACAATCTCTCAACATTTCCTCTAAGGTCTGAATGGTATGCTCTGCCTGATCATCCATCTGCGGATGAAAAGTTATGCTAAGATTAACTTGAGTATCAAGATCTTTCTGAAACGACTTCTAGAAATATGAGGTAAACTGAGGACCTCTATCTGAGATGATAGGCAAAGGAAAACCATGCAACCTCACAATCCCATTAATGTAAAGCTTAGCGTAATCCTCTGCCGAATTTGTAGTCTTAACCGCCAAAAAGAGTGAAAACTTAGTAACTCTATCAACTATCACCCAAATGAAGTCATGTTGTCTGTGAGTACGAGGTAACCTTGTGATGAAGTCCATGTTGATCACTTCCCACTTCCAAGTAGGAATGTCGATATTTTGAGTAATACCTCTTGGTTTCTGATGTTCTACCTTGAGTTGCTGGCAATTAGGGCACTTAGCCACAAAATCAGCTATATCTCTTTTCATGTCATTCCCCCAATAGACTTGCCGCAGATCACAGTATCGCTTAGTGGCGCCTAGAGGAATAGAATATTTGGAGTTATGGGCTTCTGCAAGAATTTTCTGTCTCAACTCACCCACCTTAGGAACACATAGTCGACCCTGATAGCGAGCACACCATCTCCCCCTTTGGAGAAAACCTCAACTCTCTGCTTGTGGATCACATCCTTTAGTTCAAGCAATATCAGATCATTGTCTTTCTTTTCCTTCACCTCCACTACCAAAGAAGATTCTGACCCATTCTGAATTGTTACACCACCATATGATATGCTCATAAGATGAACTCCGAAGCGAGCAAGTCTGTGAACATCCTTTGCTAGTTCCTTTCTTTCTTCCTCAACATACGCTACACTACCCATAGATAGTCTACTAAGAGCATTTGCTACCACATTGGCCTTACCAGGGTGGTAATGCACACTTATATAATAGTCCTTGAGGAACTCAAGCCACCTCCTCTGGTGAAGATTCAACTCCTTCTGGGTGAACACATACTGAAGGCTTTTACGATCTGTGAAAACATCTACATGAACACCATACAAGTATTGTCTCCAAATCTTAAGTGTGAACACCACCGCTGCAAGCTCAAAGTCATGAGTTGGATAGTTCTTCTCATGCACCTTAAGCTTTCTAGAAGCATAAGCTATAACCTTACCTTACTGCATCAACACACAACCTAAGCCGACTCTGGATGCATCACAATAGATCACATAACTATTTAAACCCTCTAGTAGAGTCAAAACAGGAGTTGTAGTCAACCTAGTTTTCAATTCTGCATAGCTCTCCTCACAATCATCTGACCACTGAAACTTGACCTTTTTCTGAGTCAACTTAGTCAATGGAGAGGCTATGGATGAAAATCCTTCCACAAACTTTCTGTAATAACCAACTAAACCTAAGAAACTTCTGATATATGTAGGAGTGGTAGGTCTAGGACATTCTTTCACTACTTCTATCTTCTGGGAATCCACTCGGATACATTCACTGGATACGATATGCCCATGGAAATCAACTGATTGTAACCAAAACTCGCACTTGCTAAATTTGGTAAATAACTGGCGATCTTTGAAAGTTTGTAGGACAACCCTCAAATGGTTCGCATGCTCCTCATCATTCCTAGAGTAAATGAGGATATCATCGATAAAGACAACAAACAAGTCCAAGTACTGCTTGAACATTTTGTTCATCAAATCCATGAAACCTGCGGGAGCATTGGTTAGTCCAAATGGCATAACTACAAATTCATAATGACCATACCGAGTTCTGAAGGTTGTCTTCGAAATGTCACTATCTCTGACTTTGAGTTGATGATAACTCGATCTGAGGTCTATCTTTGACAAATGACTAGTTCCTTGAAGTTGGTCAAATAAGTCATCAATCATGGGGATGAGATATTAGTTCTTGATTGTGACCTTGTTCAACTACCTATAGTCAATGCACATTCTGAGAGAACCATCTTTCTTCTTTACAAATAATACTGGTGCACCCTATGGCGAAATACTAGGTGATGAAGCCCTTATCTAGAAGGTCTTCCAACTGCTCTTTTAGTTCCTTAAGCTCAGTTGGAGCCATTCTATAAGGAAGAATAGAGATAGGCCAGGTATGTGGAAGGAGATCAATTCTGAAGTCGATTTCCCTTTCGGGAGGAACTCCAGGAAGATCTTTTGGAAACACTTCTGGGAACTCATTCATTGACTACAGAAACTGACTCAAGAGTTGGGGTTTTAGAGCTTGAATCCTTAACCCGAACTAGATGATAAAGTTAACCCTTAGAAATCATCTTTCTGGCAAAGCATCTTTCCTTTCCTGCAAGGCACTCGCCCAGATGGTTCTTACCACACTTAGGACAAGTTGGGTAGGTACTGGTGCCTGAAACACTACCTTGAGTCTTAGAGCCTGACACCCTACCTTTCTGATCATTACGGAACTTGGAGAATTGAACACTAGCAGATGAAGGTGCTGGAGTTGAAGACTTTTGCTAAAACTGCGAGTGATTACCACCACCCTATTTCTGTTGAGAATAGTCATAGTTGTCGGTCCTACCTTCTTGTTATCCTTGGCATGTTCCCTAAGTTTAGCATCTTCAACCTACTGAGCATGAGTCATGAGCCTAGAGATGTTCATATTCTTAAGTAACATGGCACTCCTACACTCTATTTTCACAAGATCAAATGCCCCATACATGAACTTGTTCATTTGAGCCCTGGAGTCAGCAACCATGTGAGGAGCATACCTAGAGATTGGGTGATCTTGAGTCCATATTCTTGGACCGTCATAGAACCCTACCTCAAATTCATGAATTCTTGAGCTTTTGCCTCTCTCAACTCTCTTAGGAAAAACCTGTCCAGAAAGGTTTCACTAAAGCAATCCCAAGTGATAGGAGTTGCATTTATACCTATGTTCTCCTTCCACTGAGTATACCAAATGTGAGCTACATCCTTAAGTTGGTATGATGCTAACTCAACCCGATCATTCCTAGTTACCTGCATCTCTTTAATGATCTTTTTGACCTCATCAATGAAGCTTTGGGGATCTTCACCAATCTGCGATCCTAAGAACTCTGGCGAATTCATCCTAAAAAAATCTCGCACTTTGGCCACAGCTGACCCCACATTAGTATCTGTCGGAACTGGAACCTGCTGATTGTTCTGGTTGTCCACACTCTGAGCCAACATTTGAATAGCATTCCAAAATTCAACATTCGACACATCCTGATCTGGGATTGGAGGAGCTGCGTTAGCATTGCGTGCTTTAGCATTCCTGGGATAGCTCTACGACAAGGTATAATCTGAAAAAAGCAAAATGTCGAGTTAGAACGAGGAATTAGATCACACCTTACGCACGATAAGAGTATCAAAGAAATTAAAGTTTTTCTAAAACACTTTGCAGCCTCCTTCTCAGTAGATGTGGTGCACTTCACACCCATGAAAAGGACTCTACTTAGTAAAGATTTTTAGACATCCTAGGACTCTTAAACCTAGTGCTCTGATACCAAATTTATCACGCCCCGAGATACCCCCGAGACGCTGACACGGGACCTAGGATCACGAGTGACCCCAAGCTAACCCTGGCATATCATAAGCATACTAAGAATAATAAACTGATCCAGAAGCTTAAATATTATAAAAAATAAAGTCATGGGAAAATACCCATTCTAAAACTGTATAAATATAATCTGAGAATTTAATTCAAATGAATTATCAAACTCAAATACTAAGCTGAAATCTAACTATGACTGAAAATAGCCTCTAACTGACTAGAAGTGTTGGGACATTCCCCAGCTAAATCAAGCAAAACTGAAACTAAAAGACCAAAATACTGAAGATAACATGACTATTGTCCTCAAAGAATGAGGACTCACCACTGTAGCTACTGAATTGAAGATAACATGACTATTGTCCTCGAAGAATGAGGACTCACCACAATTTGTGAAAACTATAAATACTATTTAGAATTGTAGTCTTAAGAGGTAATGAGTGTGGAACAATTATTATTATTATTTTCACTTTAGAACATATTCTAGCTGATATTTTCCTCTCAAGTTTGGAGAGGGTTTTGTGGAGACTTGAAGAAAGGAGTTCTTCTTCCCCAAGTTGGAAGTGGGTCTTCTCTATTCATCTTCCTTTTCTTAATTCAAGGTTTAATTTCTTATACCCAGTTGATATCATTGTCATGTTAGGCATAATTTCTTATTTCTTGATGTGTGGCAAAAAACCCCATTCTTGGGGTGTGATTTATCAAATATAGGTTGATATTCTTGTTGGGTTTTGCTTGTTGATAGGTTAGATGTATTTTAATGGTGATTTCACCTAGTGGTTGTGGTTTAATCTAAAGGGTTTGTAGTTGCAAATACAAAGCCACCCATGTGTTTTCGACTTGCCCGAGAGGGAGGTCGCGAAACCAAACCCACTAGACTGATGACCTAAGGAGTAGGTCGACATGAGGTTCAGCCCGAAAGGGTGTTCACTAGTCCCATATCCTAACACTTAGCTCGAGAGAGTGAGTGCGGTAAGGCGTAGGCTGGTCTTCATGCAACAAATGGGTGTCCGAGAGAAACGCATTTGAAATGGGGTAAGTTGCCCGAGAGGGAACTTATTTCTATTTAAAGCTTAGCCTAGTCACTATTCTTTTGCAAATTTCCTATCGAAAGCATGTACCCAACAATTTATCTCAACTTGTATTGCGGTCACATCCCAAGACCCTTTCCCCATACTTGATTTTCTTGTTTATATTGCTATCTTAGTACTTGTTACAAAACCCTCGTTGATAGTTGACACTTTTGTGTCACCCACTTTAATCTACAATGTGTTTTATCGCAATTGTCTTTAACTACGATTAACTTGAATGAAATTCTAATTGGTTATTAATTCTCAAAATCATTCTCTTGGGACACGACCCCAACCCTCGGTTGGGTTACTATATTATTGATGATCGTAGACACTCATAACGTAGGTTAGTGTCGTTGGTCATGATAAGCATCAAAATGGCGCCGCTGCCGGGGAGTGATGTTATTTGAGAATTTTTAGTCTAATAGAATTGTTGTTCTTGTTAGTAGTAGTTTACTCACCTAATTTTTAGTTTTGTCTAGTTGTTTGCGTGTTGAGGTAGGACAATGAGTATACATGATGGAGAAGGTGGATCAATGGAGCACCTTCCAACAGAGGTGATGAGGCCCAGGGATCACATCCTAAACTTCAAGCATCTCGAAAGAGAACCCTTTCATGAGTCGTGGCTGCGGTTTAAAACACTATTGATGCAATGCCCAACTCATGAAATACCCAATTTAGTTCTACTAGAATGCTTCTACAGGGATCTGAGTCCCAGAAACAGAGAAATAATGAACTAACTCATGCCAAGTGGATGTGAGAAATACCCCTATGAGACCGCCGCCAAATTCCTTGACCTTGCAGCTAAAACCAACAAGGATGGAGAGAAGGACCAGCAATTGACCATTTTGTTGGGTCAAATGAATAGCTTGACCCAAAAGGTTGAAGAACTGGAAGTGATGTCCAAAGGAAAGAGCAAGTACCCACCATCTACGGAGCAGGGAAGATGCATGGACATTGAAAACAGACGTATCAATGATACGTTATTAACCATCCTCCAAAAGTTGAATGAGCAAGACAAAGTACTAGAGGAAATTAGAGAAAATGTCGAAACGCTGAATCAGATGAGTGGCTCTCATTCTAGGTCTATTCAGCTAATCGACACTCTCTTGAATCTTGCACTACCTCAGCTTCATCCGTATGAGCAAGCGGGATCACCTAGTTACACTAGGTGTAACACCAAAAAGCTGGTTTGAGAATTGACTTGCGTCCTGCCACAACGTTAACTAAGGCGCTGTTTGGGAGGCAACCCAAAACCTTCACAAGCTTTAGTTTTATTCTAGAAATAATGGTGTATTAATTTCGTAGGAGAAAACATGGAGAATGAATGAAAAATGTGGATTGGTAATTGATAGTCCCACTCGGTGAGCAACCAAACTATTCGGCGACTTCGATCTAAACCGCCGACAGACTCAAGATCCAAGCTACAGTATGTAACAATTGACGGCAAGGGCAATCATTTGGCGTAATTCTTAATCATCTAGCGGTACAAACTAATATCGCCGAATGAGCAACAACTGGACAGTTTTTAAAGGCCAATAGTTTCAAAAAATGGAAAAAAGTTCATTTTCTACTCAATTTCTACTGTCGAAAAACCGCACCTAGCAAGTAATTTTCATTATCTCTACACTCCTGGTATATTAGCTGTCGATTAGTGTAAAGTGTGGGATTACATTGCGTCCTAGCATTTCAACACAGGTCAAGCAACATAAAAGATTGGTTTCTCCCAAATCCCAAAACTACTAAAATTTTGTTCTCTTATTAAATTAAAACTGGTTGGGTTAACATGTGCTAGGCGTCTCTCTGATAAACCTATCTTGTCTAAATGCCAGATTCGATCTGAGAATCGTGCCTAATTGATCTCGATTTTTGAAATCCCTATTGCCTGTGCATGAAATGATTTAAGCTTTGGGTGGATAAATTTCATGAGTTTTAATTTAATTTCACTATTGCAACTGTTAATTGTATTTTGGGAATTTGCGAGGTTGAATTCGAATTGAAGGAAGGCACGTTAGGTTGTTTAGCAAACTGGGTCGAGTTCATCAAACAACTAGGCGGCTTGCCTAAAGTGGCTTCGATCGCCCTCTGTCTGCATTCCTGAATCTTCATTGCACTGTAACTTTCAGCGAACGAACCTTTGATTGCCTATAGTAGTCGGCGATTCGCGAATGGAACTTTCTCATCGCTGACTAGTGAAAGCTATTAGGGTAAAATCGTAGGCAAGCTCAACCCGACTCGCCAAAGATATTTGGTGATTTGCCAATGAGTTCGGTGCATCTGTATGCCACTAATGGTCTGCACCACTAATTTACTTATTTATAACTTACTCCTTATTGACTGCAGACATGGCCAGACCCAAAGTTACAAGAAGCAGCAAGCCAACTCAAAGCAAGAAAAAAGGGATAACAATCAACGATGATGCAGCTGCATCCAGAAGCAATGTTGCGAAACTTTCCAGTGCAAGCAAAAAAGGCAAGGGCAAAGACAAAATCGTTGAGCTATCAGATGCAAGCTCCAATAGCATGGGTTTTTACACCAATGACCCAACAACATACGATAGTGAGAGTATGAGTTCAGATGAAGACAAATTGATAGAGGCACGGAGGAATGAGCTACGATCCAAACAACTTAATGACCTATCGCAGATCAGAAATCCTCGATCCACTACTCAGACTCCTCTAGCTCCAAAATAGGCAATAATACTGGCACCTCCAGTACAAGCTCCCCTCCCTAGATCATCGAATAGATTAAATTCTGATGGACTAAGAACAATTATTGAAGTAAAACGATTGTCCATAAATGGAGTGATCGATAGGTATCCTGAGATAATGAAGTGCCTGAAATATCACAAATTTCATGTTTACACAAAACCACGTGGTTCTTATATGCCAAGCTGGGTCAGAGAGTTCTATAGTGTATGCAGTGCATTGGTACCCCAACGGAAGAGACTAGTCGCGTCTTTCAAAGCAGTTGACTGTGTGGTGGTCAGGGGAAGAAAGGTAGCTTGTGACAGTGAGGCTATCAACATAGCCTTGGGTATGTCCAATAGGATTAATGATCACTATCAGCACTTGATCAGAACAAAGCAACTGGATGCGATGAAACAGTGGTTGGTCCCGCTAATCTCAGCTAACAATACTCTAAAATGGCTAGCAGAAGGAATCCCAATCGAAAAGAAAAATTTGAACGTAGCTGCAAGATACTAGTTTGGATTTATCAGCAGCTCCACTATGCCATCACAGAATGAATCAATTCTTCGCCACGCTAAAGCAGCATGTCTTGGGTGCACCATAGAGAAAACAAGGATAAATCTGGGAACGATTATTGCCTTCGAAATCCATATGTGTGCCAAGCAAAGCCAGACATCTCTCCCTTTTCCTGTAGTAATTACTGCATTGTGCAGAAATGCCCGAGTACCTCTAGATGCCAAGGAGGATGTAGAAGTGATTCCCACAACCTCGACTAATATCCAAAAGATCGAAGACGAATATCTTCAGTATCAAGTAGAAAAGAAGCAGACTGAAGTGGAGACCACTAGATCTACACATACAGAAGCACTTCTGCTCACTCCAGCTCATGGACCTTCAGGTATATCCACTACCACTGCTACTTCCACTGACACTCCAAGTTCCTTTGCTGTTATTTCCAGGCCCCTACTCACCCACGCGTCCCTAATCTGGATGGGACAAATGGCACTGTCTGTCGATCACCGAGCTGCTTGTTTAGAAGCATTTGTTCCAAGCATGATCCAAAAGGCTCTAACTAATGTTGTGACACACCTGAACACTACCATTGATACCCTAGCGGCTAGAATAGCGGTGTGTGAGCACAATCAAGGGCCCACTAGTGAGCTAATAGCTCTAAAGGCGGCCACTGATGAACTGCAAAAAGATATGAACCACTTGAAGGCCACCAATGTGTCCATGGTCTTTGGAACAGTGGAAATTCCAGCAATGCCTGAGAGACCTCATACTTTTATTGGATATGGGGACAAATCGGAGCAAACAGAAGATCCTGAAGCAGAAGCAGAGACTGGTGAAGAGATGTTCAAAGGAGCTACAGCAGAGACTGAGGAAACCATGATAGATGTTATTGTGCAGGCATCCTTGGCCAAAGCTCCTACCATTGGATTCAGTTGCGCCGGTCCTTCTGGAGGTTACCCCAGCATTGATACCTAGACATATGAGTCGATCAAGTAGCCAGGATCACCTCTTTATCTCCCTCTCTGTCTTTCATTATTCTACCTTTCAGATTCATTATTATTTCCATTTGAGGACAAATGCTTTTATTTGTGGTGGGGTGAGGCCCGCCTTTGTGTGTAATTTGGAAATTTGGGCTGTCTATTTTAATTTGTGTTTTAAATACTGCTTTTCTGTGGATGTTTGAGCTTATGGATCCTCTTGTTTAAATTGCAAAACAATTTTGATCCTTTCAAAAAAAATTGCCACCTCTTGTATTGAAAGTGGTTGTTCTTTTGCAAAAACTAAAGTCTCGGTTTTGATCAATACCGATGACTTGAATAGTGCTCCCAATTGAACAAACATAAATGCACGGCTACGACGAGACCAAATGAAGTTCCATATACGATATGTGCACTCTTTGCATCTCGTTGTGACTAGCCATTTATCGAATTGATTTTCTTGTGAGGACCGTTGCATGCTAGCGAACGTGTCTAGTCTTGTTTGACTGAAGTATCGATGCCTTGTGTGATTAGCTTACTTTGAACCATGCATGAATAAACCTAGAATTTGCCCGGTTAGTCTAATTGATTTAAAAAGGTGTACTCTTGAGATGATCTGAGGCAATTTTAAAGAGTGTGAGCCAATTTGACATATACCTTTTTTTATGACCTACCTGTGAGCGTGTGAAACTCTTTTGAACACCTTTGAGCCTTACCTTTCTTTGGAAGAACCTTGATAAATCCTAGACCTTATTTGATCCGCTACCTATAATCCTGGGGGTGTGGTAAAAGGGGGAAGGAGAAGTCAAGAAGTGCTATAAGAAGTCCCCCTTTACCTATGTTGCAGAACAATAAAGCCCTCCAAAAAAAATGTGGAATAAAGTACAAAGGATATTGGGGTTCCAAGCAATTCATGGGGAGTGAATAAAAGGATGACTTAGAAGCGCTAGAAAAAGAAGTGATAAAGGAAAATAAGGGAATGCTTTGAGAATACCACATCTCACGAGGAAAAAGTCACTAAGCCTAAATGACCATACTTTTGCACTCAGCCCCATTACAAGCCTTAGAAAGACCTTTTTGATCTTGAGTAAGCTGGATCGAAAGTCCATTAGATAATAAGGGCAAATCTATGGGTGGAAACATGCATTGTGTTCCTCTTTTTGAGTGTGAGTGTTGTATCTGATTCCTAACCTTAAATGGACTAATATATGTGTGTGAATATGGAATCATTCTTTGTGCGAGGGCATTTATATATTTTAGTTGAGCTTGAACTTGCATAGGTAGCAAGTATTGCGAGCATGAGAATCTTTGGTGTATGGTGTGTCACAATTTGAATTTTTGAGTATACAATTGATCCTTGCATAAGTAAATTGAGTCTTGTTGTGTGCATTCATGATTTAGTCTTCTGTAGCACTGTTTGAGGCACCATTTTTGAACGGCTGAACTTGAGTTTGCTTGAGGACAAGCAAAAGTTTAAGTTGGGGGTGTTGATGAGTCCACAAATTGGACTCATTTAGGGATTTATTTTAATGGAAATAGTATCCTTGAATTCTTGTTTTATCTCAATACCTGATTAAAATGTTAAAGTTTCAGGTATTTGAAGTTTTAGTGGAAGCCTGGACACTTAGGCGCAAAGCGGAGCAAATAGGGCTGAAAAGAACAAGAAATGGAATCCCACGGATCGCCGAGTTTCACTTGGCGAGTCGCCGAAACGACATGAACCGCCCTTCATTCCAGTACGCGAATCCTTGAAGGAAGTGGATCAAAAGGGGAGGAAAGGATCAGTCGGCGAGTCGCCGATAAGTTCCGCGAAGCAGTACTGTACCGTCCAATGATCCAGAATGCGAGGATGCTAAAGGCAAGACACTGAAGGCGATGAGATGACCAAAGGGCGAATCGTCCAGTTCATCGGCGATCTCGACTAATGTCACCGAACAATCCTCCGCAACACAATTTGTGAAAACTATAAATACTATTTAGAATTGTAGTCTTAAGAGGTAATGAGTGTGGAACAATTATTATTATTATTTTTACTTTAGAACATATTCTAGCTGATATATTTCTCTCAAGTTTGGAGAGGATTTTTGTGGAGACTTGAAGAAAGGAGTTCTTCTTCCCCAAGTTGGAAGTGGGTCTTCTCTATTCATCTTTCTTTGCTTAATTCAAGGTTTAATTTCTTATACCCGGTTGATTTCATTATCATATTAGGTATAATTTCTTATTTCTTGATGTGTGGCTAAAAACCCCCATTCTTGGGGTGTGATTTAGCAAATATGGGTTGATATTCTTGTTGGGTCTTGCTTGATGATAGGTTAGATGTCTTTTAATGGTGATTTCACCTAGTGGTTGTGGTTTAATCGAAAGGGTTTATAATTGCAAATACAAAGCCACCCATGTATTTTCGGCTTGCCCGAGAAGGAGGTCGCGAAACCAAAACCACTAGACTGATGGCCTAAGGAGTGGGTCGACATAAGGTTCAACCCGAGAGGGTGAGCCCTAGTCCCATATCCTAACACTCAGCTCAAGAGAGTGAGTGGGGTAAGGCGTAGCCCGAGAGGAACGCATTTGAAACGGGGTAAGTTGCCCGAGAGGGAACTTATTTCCATTTAAAGCTTAGCTTAGTCACTATTCTTTTGCAAATTTCCTATCGAAAGCATGTACCCAACAATTTATCTCAACTTGTATTGCCGTCACATCCCAAGAACTTTTCCCCATACTTGATTTTCTTGTTTATTTTGTTGTTTTAGTACTTATTACAAAACCCCCTTTGATATTTGACACTTTTGTGTCACCCCCTTTAATTTACAATGTCTTTTATCGCAAATGTCTTTAACTACAATTAACTTGAATGAAATTCTAATTGGTTATTAATTTTCAAAACCGCTTTCTTGGGACACGACCCCAACCCTCGTTTGGATTATTATATTATCAACGATCGTAGACACTCCTACCGTAGGTTAGTGTCATTGGTCACGATAAGCATCAGCCTTCACGGACCACCCCACAATCCGTTTGAAGGACCACGGACCGTGAAGGTCCTCGTGGTCTTCTCTTGGGCGTGAGGGTCTAACGGACTAGCTGGGGGCCTACTGCCTAGACACCACAGACGCCACCGCGGTCCGTCGTCAATACCATGGACCATGAGGGTGCCCGTGGTCTGATGTCTGGGCCTGGTGAAGTCCAAGTCATGACCGTATTTTTTGTTTACCTTCCTTACTTTCCTTTTCCTTGTCAACGGACCGTGGACCCTATCACGGTCCATGAACCCTGCCGTGGTTTGCTGGTTTCTGCAATTTTTTTCTAGGTTTGGTTTTCGAGGTGTTACACCTACGAATCGAGCAGTCTAGAGATGGGTAGTATCTTTGAGTCTTGAGTTGTGAGTACTAAGGTTCTTTATTTCTATTAAGATCGCTAAGTTGAGTCGTTCATGTTCATAATTCCACATGAACCCTATGATTTGAGTTATAAATTTTAAAAAGCCAACACTTGAGTTCTTAAACTGAGTTTTACGAACGTTAAGATGAGTTTTGAGTAAAGCGTTTTCTAAAACATTATTAGTATGACAATCGAGTATGTCATCAATGTATGAGCAGTATGGTATATAGATATACCATCAATGTTTATATAGTATGACTTCTCGAGTCATCAATAATCATATTATAATATGATTTTGAAATGTTTTTGAGAAAGAGCAGAGTTGAGTTCATTTTCTTTAAAATTATGTATGAGAACTAAGTATTCGCAAGAGTAAATGTTTTCACATTTAAGATGAGAGGAAACTTTTATTTTCAAAAGAGTTTTGAGCAGTTTGAGTACCATCTCTTTTAAGAGATAGATTTTTGAGTAATAATCTCAAACCACAGAAAAAGTTATGGTTTTAAACATATGAGCTAGTATATTTTGGGAGTAGTATTGAGCACCGATATGGGGGAGAGTTCAAATAACTCACATCCCCCATAAACCATGTAGCCAACGTGGGTAGAAAGGGTCATACTTTTTAGATGATTCCTTAATGCTTTTTAGCATAGACTAGTGGATCCACATAGTGAGTAGGTCTTATACTATGGCAAAGTATAGGACAGTTCTGGCAGCGTGGGCGAGACGTTATATCATCACATAGCTCATAGTGATGGTTGTTGGTTAGAGAAACTCCCATATAGATAATTGTATGTTTATATACATAGAGTTTACTTGTATTTTCATATACAAACAGAGTTTATATTATATCCTTGCATACAAACTGAGTATATGGTATTCTTAAATATATTGAGTTGTTTTCTACTGTTTTAAAAGCTTTCCATATATTGCATCTCTTATTGCTGCTTTATATTGAGTTAAGTATCCAGAGTTTAGTATCCAGAGTTGAGTATATAGAATTTGAGTAACAAGAGTCGAGTGTCTTATTATTGAGTTGAGTCTTCTTTCACTGAGTTGAATAGCTTATTATTGAGTTAAGCCTTATTTCATTGAGTTGAATATTTTATCATTGAGTTGAGTATCTTATTCCTGAGTTGAGTTAGTTCAGTGAGTTGAGAAGAGGTAAATATGTTTCCTTATTATCAATTTCAAGCTTATGTTATACTTTAGAGTTCCCCTTACATGCTCGTGCATTCCATGTACTGAGCCATTTGGTCTACATCATTTCATGATGCAGATACAGGTATTCAGGATCATCAACAGGTGCTTTGTTGATACCACATGCAATTCGAGTTAGCTATGGTGAGCCTCCTTGCTTCCGGAGGTTCCACTTGTACTTTAAGTTATATCAGTAGTTAGGATGTTGTGGGTTTCCATCTTTGTCAGTTAAAGGCTTCATAGATAGTCAATAGAGTTTGAGAAGTCTATTTCATTTATCTTATTAAATGTGTTAAAGACTTAAGTTGCCTATTGTTGGCTAGTTGAATATTCTATTTTTATTCCGAGTTAATCTGTTGAGTTAAAGATTTGTATTGAGTTATTGATTTTATTTTGTTTTAAGCTTTGTATGTTTGAGTTAGTCATTCGCTTGTAGTAAGCCAGGATGAGGGTTCGCTTGGGGACCAGAAATGGTTCTCGAGTGCCGACCACGTCCTGGGTATAGACTCGGGTCGTGATAATCACCAAAATAGTATAGAAAGGGTTGGTGATTTCCTCGATCAATCAAGTAAAAAGGTGATCGAATAATCAATGCCTCTATTATAACAAAAGTTCATTTATCAATGTCAAGCATTAGTACATCTCCCATTAAAAGAGTTACTAAGAGTAAAAAGGGTAAAACCCTACTTTCTCAAAAATGAAGGTAAAATGCATTCATTTGTTGGGGTCGTACTATAAAACTTTTGAAAGAGTTTCAATGCAGTGCATGTCATCACTATAATCCGTACAACCTAATATATATAACCAGATATCACCTTGCTCCTAGGACATAGAAAATGAACATAAAATATTGTTGTTCCTCAACCAAGGCCGCGAGCCCAATTTTCCAACACACTCAACAATAACATCATAATACAGTCACTACTATTCAATAAATGAAGGGAATTATGAAGGATCAAACAATTGAAAAAGAAACTCAAAGATATCCACATTTACCCTAAGGTACTACTAAACACAAAACAAAACTAATGCCAACCCACAACTATAGTAAGCAACTAAGATTCTGAAGCCAAATCTAAATTAGGGATCAACATCAAGTCTATGGGCCTATCAGGGTAAATTCCCATAATACAAAGTAAACCCACGTTTAACACCCTAGTAGAGGGTACATCCCATAATAATTACTACACAGAGTAGCTATATTAGCTAAAAGATCATTAGGAACTCATTCTAAGGCACTTAGATCACCACTATTCTAAAGTATCAAACATCAACTCCAAAGATGATAACAATGATAAACTACGCCATAAGTAAGGAATATCAGCCTAAGCTAAGGATTTCATAATGCAATACTAGTCTAAAGCTACTATGGGAATCAAGAAAATAGGAATAAGAAAGCAATCCTAAACCCTTAATATACATACCCAACCTACATGTAATATATACTAAGCATTATATCATGGTACACAATCTAAAAAAGCATAGACTATAGCCTACCTAGAAGTCAAACTACAATCTCAAACCGTCCATGAGCTGCCCACCTCTTCTCCACGTCCTTCAAAAGTGACAATATTATAAACATCCTAAAATAAGTATCATTATGAGAAGAACAATGTCCATATTGGCATGATATTACTTAAGGCCAAATTTTCGTAAACAATATGCTTGTGGGACCCGTTAATTGAATTCTAAAATTGAACTTGTGTCTAGATCAATTATAGCTGAAGATACTTGTGCTTAGACTTTGAGAAAAATGAGATCTCAAAAACCCCTCCAGATAAGCCCCAACAATTTGAGAAAGTCAAAACCACCATTTAAGGAGAAAAAAGATGTTTTGGGCAAGGAACTATTATAATAACGAGTTCATAATGCTCCCTTAATAACCCCAATGCAAATACCCAATAATTCCTGATTATTTGCACAATAAATGATAGCAATTGATCAAGATATCATCTTTTAAACTTTGAATATATGAGAAGAAATTCATTGAAATCAGATATATACTGCCGAGGGTCCATCTCCGCTAATGCGAGACCTGGTCCATGAATGTGGAGATCAACCTGGACTAGAGTTGAAGTGACATTTTTCCATGAGCGTGAAGCTTAGCTTGACCATTCTCTGGGAACGCGGGAACATGGTCTGCGAATTCGTGAACCTGGTCAGCGAATCTGATGGTCAACCTTGCCCATTTTCTATGAACATGGGACCTAATCCGAGATGCACCATCAAAGGCTGTATCAGCTGAAATTTTTGAGATTCAAAATACTCTAATTGGGTACTTGGGATTCATTCAAAACCATGTGCATGCAAACGAACTATGCTACTCCATAGAGTTTGACATTACACACCCAATGCAGATGTTGAAACTTCCAACACAAGTTGTCTCAGCAAAGAGTGGGTCCCACACACAAGGCTTTATTTTATTCATAAGCCACATGGTTTCTTGACATAAATTTGAAAGTCTTGACACGCAAGACAAAGGTCCTTCTAGATCAAACTCGACGTTTTGGAACTAACAAAACAAGTTTCCCTAAAGTTTTTGACAAACTCAAATATCTAATCTATAGGAACTCCAAAACAGGAAGACTTGTATAAAACCCAAATGAACAACCAAGTGACAAAACTGTCAGTCCCAGCAGGTCATAAATGGCTAGGGGTCGGTAGAGGAAATCTCTAAACAAAAAAAATTAGAAAATAAAGGAAATGACATTGATGGTGATTACAACATCCACTACTAAAATGACTTTCATCCTCAAAAGTAAAGGAAAAGAAAAAGCCTGAAGGCTTGAAAAGATAAGGTTAGTGGGTCCAAATGCTCGGCCAGACTTTCAGACACTCACTTGGATTGAAACATGCCATCCTAGAACCCAAGTTACGAGAATACTCTCAAAGTCACTTCTTTCACTCCAAAACTTAAAACTAGCCACCAACTCTTTTTTTTACTGTCATTTCCTATCCAACTGAATCGACCTCGACCAAACACATTAGACTCATCTGAGATATATCAATACCACACAGATGCGACTGAGCTAAGCAAACATAAGATAAAGGAATATGCAAACTATCTCACAAATTGAATTATTTGTTGTCTGTTATAAACCCAAAATCTTATGTTCATAAAGGGCATCCTATATGTATTGTGCCATACTAAACCTCTCCTAAAGTATCTAGTTCATGCCTGCATAACCGTATTATTCCTAGCCTCAAAAGAATGACATATTACACCTGAACGTCTAAAAGTGGAAAAGGTTAATATAAGCAACTCAGCCCAAGAATAAACCCAAAATCTAGTCCCAATGGCTCTTAGAACTAACAACTTAAGTTTGAAACACAACCTCTAAAAGTTGAACAAGCTACTCTAGTAACTTCCTTCTACCAAATAAAGTCTCAAAAAAACTGATGCAAGATGAAAATCTTAGCTTGACGTAGTCAGAAGCCTATGTCATATGACCATGGACTGCTCAACAAGTGCAACTTCGAGCCATCATCCAAACCTAAGGAAAACTGAGCCTTTAGGTAGTGACTAAGCATAGTCAACCATTGAAAATGACCTATATGGAACTAACTCCCAAGCTTCTGATCTCACTTGAGCCTTCTTGTTGAAAATTGGCTAAAATGTGTCCCAAACCAAAGTATACCCTAGGCGTAACAAGTCTTCCTCTCCAAAATATTTCTCTCTAGAAGAAGAAGATGAAGGGATCAACCTAGGGTTTCAAGGTCAAGGCTTCAATTCATCAACAACTTAAGGGCTTTGAGTGCTAAGGTATGGTAGTCTTCATATATGGAGCCCTCCCCTCCATAGAGTCTCCATATTCCTCAATTTTGAAGTTAGGGTTTTCTTCTATGTTATGGGTTCTTTTAAATATTGATTTACTTGATTGTTTAATAAAGCATTAAGCATGAATTGATATAATTCAATTATTTTAAGATGAACCCCATGAACTCAAGCATATCCCTCATGTTTTCTAAAGCTATGATGATAATGTGGGCTTGTAGCCATGAAAGAGGAAGTTTATGAAGCTATGTTTGTATTCTATGTTTAAAGATGAATATATGTTGTAAGTTTCTTGGAGAGTAAAGCATATATGAAGTTGTTTTTTTTTAATTATTGTGAAAGGATTTCTCATATAATTACCCATGCATGAATGTGAAAGGTTTTCTCACATAAAGGATTCTATGGTTGAAAGGTGTTCTCACCTAAAATGAATCAAATTTAAGGAGATATTCTTATAATGAGGCAAGCAACGATTACCCATGACCTCTAATATAAAAGGACAAGTGGCAATTACCCGTGTCCCCTAATGATAAGGCAAGAGGCGATTACCCATGACTTTAAAAGATAAGATGAATATGATTGATGACTATTCAGTGGGAATTAAGCTTAGTACCGTGTGGAGAAGTGGAGATTACCCATGTCCTATAAACTATGTGTCATCATAGGTTCTTTAGATAGACATTAGCTAGTGGATCCACTTAAGCTAAACAATCATAGTTCTTGCCTTGGAAAGTGAGAACACATCTTTTCGGTGTGGGGTAGACATTGGATGCCATGTTATAGCTCACGTGGTCTCTCTATCGCTTAAGGCTAATTTCGCACAAACAAGTATAATGATGAACTAAGGTTACTTAAAGAGGTATTTCCCAAGCATTCAAAAGAAGAATTTTTACTTGCATTTGACCGTGCTTATGATGATAATTTTAAACCTTTCCTAATGGTTTTAACTTGGTCTTTGCAAAAGCATGAAAATGGTCTTTTAGCATGATTTTACTACTATATACAATGCTATCATACTTGATACATCTTTCTACTAATGCATACTATTGCCTATATTGTTTCTCCAATATAGGGTCCAACATTACAGGTTCTCATTCTCGTGGCTAGGAGTCACTCAGCTTTGTCTAGTAGTGGTGAGTCCTCATGATTCGAGGACCAAACCATTATTGCTTTTAGTTTTACTTTAAGATATTGTATGTGATGGCAGGGTTACGTCCCGGTCACTCTTGATGTAATAGATTGTTAATGAGATTTAGTAGACTTTTTCTTTCTTATATGAAATATTGTTTTTAAATTTCCATTGATTTTCATATACTAAGTTATGTATGCTAAGTGTCTTGTGTAGGGCCTCTCGGGGTCCTATACGCGATATTATACCTAGGGGGTATCTTGGGTCATGACAAATTCTTTGTTGTATGAACCCTCCGATTTATGGGAGCGGTTGGGTTATGTTTGTTATTTGTACCTTAGAAATTTACAGGGGTTTGGTTAGGTTATTGTTTGACTATATTCTATTATATGTTATTGTGTTATGTTAGCTGGTAGTATTTGACTTTAAATTTTGGATGTGGGCCATCCTGACCCTAAGTAGTTTACTTGGTATCTTAGTTTCTTACGAGTAGGTTGTTGGCTTGCAGTGCAGGTACGTTCTTGACTCAGCTTCTTTCCCTTGGTATGTTTTTCTAGTTCTTGGTCTCTTTCCTACTTAATATCCTATGTAGTTACTTGTGCTATGCTATCCGTTTTACTAGTTGATTATGCTTGTGTTATCTTTTGAGCTCAATCGTTTGATGCCTATTAAGTACTATCTTTGGTACTCATAATGCACTTCAGCCCCCTGTAGAACTCAGTTTGAGTTATCCCTATTGATTCAGAGTCATACAGAGTAGCTTGGAATTTCGAAGACTAGGGTGAGCTCCTAACATTCAGAGTTACTAGTCTTTACCTTTTTTAGCTATGATTAGTCTTTAT
Source organism: Solanum stenotomum (assembly GCF_019186545.1). NCBI lineage: Eukaryota > Viridiplantae > Streptophyta > Magnoliopsida > Solanales > Solanaceae > Solanum > Solanum stenotomum. The sequence continues at coordinate 34,266,055 of NC_064283.1, forward strand.
GCTGTCTTTAGAGACAACATGTACTTATGTTGTATTTGTAAAAGACTTATATTCTTATTTTGGATTAGATGTTCAACTAGTGACTGATGTCAAGTCTTGGGTTGGTTTTTGTATATCTGTTGATTATGCTTTCTCCATTTTGTTCTAAGATTTATGATTCTTATTTTTTACTTCCGCTTGGTAATCTGTTACTTATGGTTCCGGGCTAGAGGTTAGGTTTACCTACTGGTAGGGTATAGTAGGTGTCATCATGATCTGAGAAATAGGTCGTGACATTACACTGACTATGTTATTAGTGTCTTCTAAATTACATTTTTTTCAGACCACCTTGTTAGACTACAATAGGTATGATGTTATGGTTATTGTTGTTGCTACTATTCACAAATCATCTAGAAATTCTTTTGACATATTGACCAAGCAAAAACGATTTCTCTAGTATTAACAAAAATACTTTTTAGATTGATTATCCAATTAACACACTACTTTATTAAATGAAATCTATTGTGATGAGTCTTTATCTCTAAGGACAATGATAAGAATTTGTCAATAATTGAGACAGCACTATTATGCCTATATAATCCTCATCCCCGTGAGTAAAGCATCCATTTAATATACACGGTGTATATATTTACATACGACGATTACAATCAAATGTATCAGATTTCATATAGATATATTGTCTGCTGTCTAATACCAAAACTACCCTACATATATAGTTATAAATATGACATGTTACCTATGGTTATATTTCAGAAGACATCAGATTCTTCAATTGAAGGAATAAACGCGAATATATTTGTTGGCAATCGAGAAATCCCTAAAATCTAGCAATACTAATATCTGAAACCTGGTGAATAATGTCAAACTTTTGACCATCTGAAAGTTTGAACCATTCACGATTACCATTGGAGGAAATCCCAGCTTTGCCACTTTTTGTCAGCATTTGGTATTTTGATCATCTAGCCTCTTCCCAAAACATCCTACATAATTTGTGTGTCAACCTCAACATGGATCATGTATATTAAATGGATGTTTTACTTCTAGGTATGAGGATTATACAAGGATAATAGTGATGTCTTAATTATTGATAAATTCTTATTATTTTCCTTTGAAATAAAGACTCATCACAATTAACCTTCGATTCATTAAGAATTGTGTTAATTAATTTGGAAGTATTTTTTCAATACTAGAGTAATCATTTGTGCTTGGTCAAGATTTCAAGTGTTCATAGATGATTTTGAATAGTAGTAACAACAATAACCATAACAACATACCCAATATAGTGGATAATGTGATATCCACTTTCAAAAGATCTGACTAGGTAGGTAGTGGAAACATCACCAAATAAAATGGGACTATATTTGAGGAAAAATCATTGTGGCGGTAATTCTACCTAGAAGATTGGATATCCCAACATCTAGGTTCAAGGAGAAAATCAAACAAAGTCATTGATGACAGTTTAACATTTCCAAAATAAATTTTATGGTCCATTCTCTTGATGAGACAATGTTAAGTTTTAAGGAAAATATATTAAGACTTTTTAATAAGTTCTATGTTTGATATAGGGTTTATCAAATGGTGTATCTACGGAATATAACATTTTGGAATCACCTATGCAAGTGTGAAGTGTAAGCCACTTCTGTACGCATTTATAAACGAGGAAGTGTTTATGGATGAAGCAAACAAAACAATGAGAACCAAAATATTTAAAGGGTTAATTTTGTGACCTATGGTGTCTATATATACACAAAAATTGAACTATTCAAAGATATCAAATATGTCGATTGACCGAGTATATCTGATGTATGTTTAGTATGGATGTTCAAAGGGAAACCTACATATCTAGATGCAATTAATCCTTTCTGACGAATCACAAAGCTTTTTCATGCAAATATTTTAACAATAGTTTCCCCATTCATGTGGGAGATTTTTTGGTCTTAAATGGTGTGGATGGAAAATGAAGAGTTTTGACTTTTCTAAAGATTTATGACTTTTTCGAAGACTTGTTATTTTTTTATTTTTTTGAAAGATTGTGACATTTATGAATGGTTGTGATCTTTTTGAAGGGTTGTGACTTTTCCAAAGGATTATAACCTCTTCTATAAGACACAATAAGCACTTGTTCATACTGTCCTTTGTTCTCTATAAATAGAGGGGTATTCTTTCATTTCTCACATCGAAGAGTATTAACTTTGAAAGATGATATAAAAATTGATGTCTAGCTTTCTTCTTGATAAAACAAGTTTTAGATAGATTATTGAGTCAAATCAATATGTAATAGCAAAAACAAATATTTTTTGTAGGAAAGGGGATACTTGTGATGGGATGTTAAAGTTTAATGTCAAAATGCATAAAGTTTCTAGTTTTATTACATGTTTTTTCCACCAATTATTGGCATAGGACTAATGTCAAATCAATACTCATTTGTGTTGTATTAACGATTGATATATAAGAATAATGAGTAGTATAGGACTAATTTTAGTCATTGATTTTTTTTTGATAAAAGTGAGTCTTGTCGTAAAGCCAAAATCACTAAAAGACCTCATTTTTAAGATGACAGAGAACTTGATTTATTAGATTTTGTTCACACTGATATATGTGAATGATGAGTCCGAAGTTTGGATTCATTTAGTGCTTTATTTACAATGATTTGGTGTCCTCAAATGCTTCTTTTGTGCAAATACCTGATGCAAAACCCCTGATTCTCAGGTACATGGAGTGAGGAACAAAGCTAGGACAGAAATGGGAAATAAAGACAACACAAGCAAATAAGAGAAGGGAAAAACAGGCTTGATGATCGCCAACGCCACTCGGCGACTCACCAAGTTGCCACTCTACCACCTAAAGTTACAGAATGCTGAGGCTAAATTAGGGGTAACTTCAGCGAGGAGTAATTCTATTCAGCGTTAGATGACCAGGTTGCCAAAAGAGCTGATGGAGATCCAAACAAGTGCTGATGGGAGAGATGAAAGGAGAAAGGGCGACTCGGGGAACATCTCGGTGATCCCAATATGGACCGCCTAAAACTACAGTGGTTGGACCAAGAAGAAGTGAAAAATGAATGCGAGAGGAAGGAACATCGACAAGTCGCCACACTGTCTGCGAAGCCCGACTTACCTCGCCGATTGGTCCTAAACGGTCACACATCAGACTTGCATAAATTAATTTTTGCTAGGGAGAGAAAGCATTCAGAAATGGGAGGAACACAAGTTTGAGAATGAAAACACTACCATTATGCATTTCAAGTGATTTTAGCAAGATTTTTCATTGAAATTTTGTATGAGAGAAGATTGTAGTTGATTTTAACTTTCAATTTTCATTTTTACCTAGCTATGGAAAACATGGCAGATGTTGATTTTCATCTTTTTTCTATGATTGACTAAACCCTCTCCTTGGGGTTTTGACTATGTGACCAATTGTTGAGATTTACTAAGTGGGTGTCATTGATTTATGAATAATGGTGTTAATTTGAAGTGGGTCTGATTTGTTGCTGCGTTTTGAGGTCATCTTGCATGATTAGTGTCACTAGTTCGGTGTTTTGTGCTTGCTCGAGAGAGAAGTGCAAAACTAAAGTAGAAAGTTTAGCATCCTTAGTAGTGGGTCACCATGATTTCATCTTGAGAAAGTGAAACATGGAACCATCCTTTGTATCTAGATCGAGAGAGTGGATTTGATGAGTACAAGGGTTTGGCATCTTCCGTCTAGAGTTGAAGTTCAAGAGAATTCTACAAAGGTAAGGTAATTGTTCGAGAGAAAATTGCTTTACATATAGTCTGACCTACCCACGATAATTTATCCCATTGTGGGCTTCACTGTTCATCCACTAAGTTGAATTTAATAATTGGTTGGTCATATCCCCAAGTGTTACCTCATTATTTAATCTTTTGTGTTAAGTGTTGAATTGGATTGATAATTATAACATGAAATTCAAAGCTTAAACCAAATAGGTGCAGTAAGTGTTCAGTTGAAGAAATTGTTGTCATACTTCTATAATTGAATTCGAAGGAAAAGCTACTCTCTATGGGATCAACCCCAACTCATTTAGTTGGGTTATATAGTGACTAGTGATCGTTGACACTTAGAACTAGATGAAGTGTCTTTGAAACGTTAATCAAAATGGCACCGCTGCCGGGGAGTAGCGTTACTTAGAATTCTTTGATCGAAGATTTGATTTGTGAATTGGTTGGTTTTAGTTAAATTGGCTTAGGCTGCATTGTGTAGTGTTGGTTGGACTACATAGAAGTAAAAATAAGTGAAGAAGAGGTGAATGGTAGTCAAGTTGGTCATCGAGATGGTATCGATGATTTCACTAGTGTTTACAACCCATCTCATGCAGGTGAAATGGGTGTTATTTGCATACCACAAGCTGATGGGAATGCAATATTTGAGGTCACTGGCACAACTATTCACCTCATCTAAATGAGAGGACTCTATGGAGGGCTAGAGCACGAAGACCCGCATGAGCATGTAAGAAGTTTTACAGAGGTGTGCAGCCCATTGTCATTCAAGAATATGTCACAATAGTCAATCCGGCTTCGGTTATTTCCATTATCTTTGATGGGGGAGGCTAGCAAGTGGTTGGCTGAGTTACCAAACAACTCCATCACAACATGGGACGAGTTGATTTATAGCATTCAATACAAGATTCTTTGCCCCATCAAAGATGATGAAGCCTAGAGACGACATTCAAGGTTTCAAGCGATGGGAGGGTGAACCCATCCATGAAATATGGATGAGGTTTAAGAAACTCTTACTTAAATGCCCAACTCACGGGTTACCAAACGATTTACTACTCCAATATTTTTACCGGAGTCTTGATTCGGTTAAGAAAGTGGTTGCTAATCAATTGGTATGAGGGGGAATAATGTTGCAATCATTTGAGGTGGCTTCATTTCTTCTTGATGACATGACTAAAATAAATCAAGCGTGGTACACTCAAGAGGATCAAGTCTCTCTATTTTGTTTAGGATTGACACAAGAACAACTTGATAAAGAGAGAGAGAGGGATGAAAACATGAAGAAAATGTTGACCCAAATGGAATTACTACAAGAGCGTATGATGGAAAATGTTGAAAAGCCAAAGGGGACATGTGGAGTGTTTAGAGTTGAGGAGGGTTCTTCTTCTGGTTACTAAAGGCCAGGGAAGAATCAAGGTTGGAACTCCAAGAGATATGAGGAGGGTTTCCACCTAAGCTATCTACAACGGGGTGAGAATCAAGGTTGGAACTATCATAAGAGGAAAGAGCAAAGAAGATACTATCAAGATTGGGCCGAGCAATGTGACTATTGGAGAAGGGAGGAGGACCATGAAGAGGACCACACTCACTCTAGTGAGAGACCAAAATTGAAAGGGAGTGTAAGTAGTCCCCGAGTCAATGATTTGATAACACGCATCCTTGATAAAGTTGAAGGTTCAGATAAATTGTTAAAAGGGATAAAAGTTGACTTCTCATCACTGAACAATAAAGTGAACTCTTACGCAGATGCACTCAAGATACTTGAAGGTTAGTTGAGTTTACTTTCAGCACAATTGAAACCGAAGGTGGCAATAGAAGATGATGATAGAGGGCTGGTTGTGGTTACTCGTAGGGGAAACATAGCAATAGGCAATGAAAAAGATCAAATGCATGAAGAAGACAAAGGTATAGAGGAAGAAGAGACACAAAAAAATGTGGAAAAACACAATCCCACCCCAAAAGTTATGCAACCTTTGCCTAAAATATCGCCTCCATTTCCCCAATGTCTCAAGAAGAAGAATGAGGATAAGAAGATCAAAAAGTTCTTATCGGTGTTCAAGACTCTGTTAATTAATCTCCCTCTCGTTGAAGCATTGTTGGAAATGTCAGGTTATGCCAAGTTTATGAAGCAGATAGTCACAAAGAAAAGGAGCTTGGATTTTGAGACCATCGAAGTTTCCCATAGTTGTAGTGCCATTATGTCTAAGGAGCTGATCAAAAATAGAGATGATATAGGAGAGTTCACCATCCCTTGCACCATCGGCATGCTCCAATTTGCTAAAGCCCTATGCGATTTGGGAGCAAGCATCAACTTGATGCCATATGCGATCTATAAACAATTTGGGTTGGGGAACCAAAAGCCACAACAATGAGACTCTTGATGGCAGACCGATCAATTAAACATCCTTTGGGGATACTACATGACATCTTGGTAAAGGTTGACCGATTTATTTTCCCAACGGATTTTGTCATTCTAGATTGTGAAATAGATGCTGAAATTTCCATCATTTTGGGAAGACCATTCTTGGCAACCGGAAGAGCATTGGTGTATGTTGAGAGCGGAGAATTGAAGTTATGGGTGAATGAAGATGAAGTAACCTTTAATGTATGTAAGTCAATGAAACACCCAAGTGATATTCATGTTGTCTCCACTATTGATGTTATTGATGAGGCGGTGGCTAGTGTGAGGCATTTGATGTGTACGAGTGAGCCACTTGAACCCGCACTTGCTAACTATGATGAGTTCGAAATTCAAGGTTATGAAGAGGTAGTAGCGGTTCTATCAGCTTTTGGTGTGAATTCAAAGACTCCATTGATATTGTACATTGATTTAAAAAATCGAGAAAGTCCTCCCGCAAAGCCATCAACAGAAGAACCCCCAAATGTAGAGTTGAAAGCACTTCCCTCCTATCTCCACTATGCTTTCTTAGGGGAAAATAACACCTTACCAGTGATCATTGCAGCTAATTTGCTTGATTGGCAGATAAAATTGCGCCTTGAGATGTTGAGAAGGCATATAAAAGCTATAGGTTGGACTATCGCTGACATAGTGATCATTTCTCTCGGTATTTGCACTCACAAAATTCAGCTTGTAGTTATTGTAAGCCAAGTGTTGAACATCAGCGGAGATTGAACCCACTAATGCAAGAGGTGGTGAAAAAGGAGATAATAAAGTGGTTGGACGCAGGTGTGATCTACCCTATTGCGGATAGCAAATGGGTAAGTCTGGTATAATGTGTACCAAAAAAAGGAGGCATCACAGTAGTCCGAAATGAAAAAGGGGAGCTTGTATCTATGAGATCGGTGACCGAGTGGAGAGTATGCATGGATTACCGGAAGTTAAATTTGTGGACTGAAAAGGATCATTTTCCCATGCCCTTTATGGATCAAATGCTTGATCGACTCTCTGAGAAAGGTTGGTATTGCTTTTTGGATGGGTATTCCGGTTATAACCAAATCTCCATTGCTCTGGAAGACCAAGAGAAAACAACCTTTACGCGCCCATATGGTACCTTTGCCTTCAAACGGATGCCATTTGGATTATGTAATGCTCCGACTACATTTCAACATTGCATGTTAACTATTTTTGCTGACATGGTGGAGGATTCAATGGAAGTATTTATGGATGAATTTTCGGTTGTGGGTTACACTTTTGAAGCATGTTTAGAGCACTTAGGACAAGTTCTCCAAAGATGTGTGGAGACAAATTTAGTCCTAAATTAGGAAATATGTCATTTCATGGTTAAGGAAGGTATAGTGCTTGGTCACAAAGTGTCGCAAAAGGGGCTGAAGGTTGACAAAGCAAAGATTGAAGTGATTGAGAAGTTACCACCACCAATTTCGGTGAAGGGTTTTCATAGTTTTTTGGGACATGCCGGCTTTTACCGGAGGTTCATCAAAGACTTCTCAAATATTGCATATCCTCTATGCAAACTCTTGGAGAAAGAGGTGAAATTCCTCTTTGATGATGCTTGCATGGTAGCTTTCAAGAGCTTGAAAGAAAAATTGGTTTCCACCCTGATCATCATTAGTCCTGATTGGTCAGAATCTTTCAAAGTAAAGTGTGATGCAAGTGGCATGACATTAGGTGTTGTATTGGGGCAAAAATGGAACAAACTTTTCAACCCATTTACTACGCAAGCAAAACTCTAAGCAGTGCTCAACGTAACTATACAGTTACTGAACAAGAGTTACTTGTGGTAGTTTATGCGTTTGAGAAGTTACGGGCATACTTTCTAGGTACTGAAGTGATTGTTCACACTGATCATGTTGCATTGCGTTACCTGATGGCAAAGAAAGATGCCAAACCATGATTAATAAGGTGGGTGCTTTTATTGCAAGAATTTGACTTTGAGATCAAAGATAGAAGAGGTTGTGAAAATCAGGTGGCACACCACTTATCAATATTGGAAGGCAAGGAGAATGACGAGATAGAGATCGACATAAATGATGTTTTTCTCGATGAGCAGGTATTCACAACAACCTCCTTCGTATGCTGATTTTGACAATTATGTAGTGTGTGGATTAATGCCGGACGAACAGAACTTTTACCAACAAAAGAGGTTATTGTTCGATGTGAAGAAGTACTTTTGGGATGAACCATATTTATTCAGAGAGTGTGCTGACCATATCATTAGAAGATGTGTTCCGGAAGAAAAAGCCATTGAAATTCTCCATGTTTGTCATGCTTCACCGGTTTGAGGTCATGATGGTGGTGTACTTACAACTGCTAAAGTTCTACAAAGTGGGTTCTACTGGTCGTCTCTCTACAAAGATGCTCATGAGTTTGTTTAGAAGTGCACTCAATGTCAGAAACAAGGTGGAGTGTCCAAAAGACACGAGTTGCCTCTTATGCCCATTTTAGAAGTTGAGTTATTTGATGTTTTGGGAATAGATTTTATAGGCCTATTTGTGAGTTTGTTTGGCAATAAGTATATCTTGGTAGCTGTAGATTATGTTTCCAAATGGGTGAAGGTTGTTGCACTTCCAAACAATGAAGGAAAAAACATTCTTCAATTCCTGAAACGCTACATCTTTGCGAGTTTTGGTACTCCTCGGGCTATTATTAGTGATGAGGGATCCCATTTTTGCAACAAGTGGTTCTCAGCTGCATTGAGCAAGTATGAAGTGAAACACAAAGTAGCAACTATGTATCATCCCCAAACGAGTGGCCAGGTCAAAGTATCAAACTAGGAGATCAAAAGCATTTTGGCCAAGACAGTGAATGCTAATAGAACTGATTGGTCTTGAAAGCTTGATGATGCACTATGGGCGTATCGTACCGCATACAAAACACCAATCGGTATGTCTCCGTATCAGCTAGTTTTTGGTAAATCTTGCCAGCTACCAGTTGAATTGGAACACAAAGCATTGTGGGGATTGAAAGCTTTAAATCTGGCCTGGACAAAGACCTCAAAAGATAGAGTAGAGCAGTTAAATGAGTTGGATGAATTCAGCTTCAAAGATTATGAAAGTTCAGCCCTTTACAAGGAAAAGATGAAGAAATGGCATAATGATAAAATCCTTAAAAGGTTGTTCAATCCTTAAAAGGTTGTTCAGAGTAGGAGACTGGGTGTTACTATACATCTCTTGGCTTAGACTCTTTCCACGAAAGCTCAAGTCCAAATGGTCAGGACCGTTTAGAGTGACACGAGTGTTCACAAATGGTGTCATTGAAGTTGAAGGTCAAGAAGGACGTGCATTTAAGGTGAATGGACAACGCTTGAAGTTATACTTTAACGAGTGCCAAGAGATTTCTCTTATTGAGGTGGTGTACCTAGAAGATGATTGAGAGCATTTCCACGTCATTCCATGACGTTAAATAAGGTGATTCTTGGGAGGCAACCCAAGTGTTAGTGTTTTACAATAATGTGTGTTAATTTTGCAGGTGCAGGATTTTGTGCGAGAGAAAGATGTTATCCACCTATCGCCAAATCCGTTAGGCGAGAGCAACATAGTCTGCTACAGACTTCAAAAAAATGGGGGTGATATTCTGGATATTCGGCAGGAGACATTCATCACTTGGCGAATCGCCGATGTGCTTAGGCAACCCGATGTTTCTCGCCCTTTTACTTCATCGCTGACAGCGTAACTCAATGATCGAAACGGCAAAGTTCCAAGTCCATTATGTGAGTCGCCGACCTGTTCGGCGACCTCCTCCATCCCCGCCAAATTGCCCTTTTCTGCGAATGTCACCCACCGGAACAAAAGGCGATATTATGCCAATTGGGTGCACCGCCCAAGCATTCGGCGACTGTTTCATTTTCTCGTCGACTGGGCGCTTAGTGAAGATTCATCATCACCTTGCTCTGCATATTTACATACTAGAATTTTATCTCTTTTTTGCTAGTTTTTTTTATTTTTATTCTTGTTTTATTAGTGGGATTATCCGCTCTCTACTCGCATTGGGGACAATGTTAAATGCTTTTGGTGGGGGTGTGTACTTGGTAAGTGAATTCCGCGATGTTCTTGGACCCTTTTTGACCCATTTTTGCCACCTCTTGTGTATTTAATTGTGGCTATTCTTGTGCAAATTTGAGTATCGGTCTTGTTCAATACCGATGACTTGAATAGTGCTCTCAATCGAACAAACATGAATGTGCAACTACGATGAGGCTAAATGAAGTTGCATAGACAATATGTGAACTTTTTGCATCTCAATGTGACTAGCCAGTTATCAAATGAGTCTCTTGTAATGATCATTGCACACCAGCGAAAGTGTGGAGTCTTGTTTGATCTTTAGTGCCAATGCCTTGTGTGATGAGATTACCGTGAACCATGTGTGATGACACCTAGAATTTGCCCGGTTGGTCCGTTTGACCAAGTGATGTGAGCTCTTGAAATGATCTTAGGCAACAAATTTTAAAGAGTGAAATAAATTGACATTATACATCTTTTGTGGCCTACCTTGTGAGTGTGTGATCATTGTTTGAGCACCCCTTGTGCCTTACCCTTTTTCTTGGAAGAAACTTGATGAAATTGTGACCTTTCTTTATCCCTTCATCCTTAATCCTCATGAGGTGCGGTTGGTTTGAATACCCAACTTAGGCCAAAATCCTAAGTTGGGGGTGTGGTGAAAAGAGAAAGAGAAGGTAAATCAAGAAATGCAAAGAAGTCCCCCTTAATCCATGGTTGTGAAAAAGATGGAACCCATCCATACAAAAAAATAGAGAAAAAGAAAAGACGAATAAAAAAGAAAAAGAATGAAAAGGTTTTGAAATAAAGTGTGAAAGAACAAAAGAAATGGGGTGTCCAAAGTTTCATGGAAAAGGAATAATGGGGTGACTTATGAGCATAAATGAGAATGAAGAGGAGAAGGAAAGGAAATTTTATTCATACCACATTTCATGAGGATAGAAGCCACTCAGCCTAAATGACCATACCTTTACACTCAGCCCCGTTACAAGCCTTGAAAAGATCTTTTTTTATCTTGAGTGAGCTGAAACAACTGTTGGTTGGAAAATAAGGGCAAACCTATGGGTGGAGTCATGCAT